>NW_015172018.1:280393-305143 GCF_001447785.1 Gekko japonicus | reverse complement strand
CCTGCTGAAAGTTCTGTTTCTGCAATATCAATGCTTTTCATGGAAATTCAGCAGAAGAGGAAGAGCACTCCATGGCGGAGATTATATCGTGTGCATGGATCTGAGTCAATGAGTTCCAGTGCAATCTTTTGGATACTTTTCTGGGATTAAGCTCAACTGAATAGACCTGAGTAGGGTTCTGAGTAGACCTCTTTAAGACTGGTCTCTTTGTTTGGCAAAACTGTAATGGAAATCCCAAAGTGCTGATATGGAGTGGGTTTAACAGTGAATCCAAAGGCTAGTTCAAGTAACAGTAGCCTTCATAGTCAGCACTGTAGCATAAGAACACTAGGTGCCATGTCCACTGGGATACTGCAGGACGAACAGGTAAAATTAGCTATGTTAATTTTTTTCTTGGACTTTTTGAAACTGAAGCAACTGTTAAACCTGCCGTACTTTTCAGAATCCACTTTGCAAAGTAATTCCATGCTAGTGTCCCCCTTCCCATCAAAAAACACTGGAATTGCACATCAGTTAACACTGAAATAGTGTATACGCTTATGTTGAATATTTATAAATATATAGCATCACCAATATGTGCTCTGACCCGGATGGCCCAAGTAGCCTGATCCCATCAGATTTTGAAAGCTGAGCAGGGTTGGCCTTGGTTAGCACTTGGATGGGAGACCACCAAGGAACTCCAGTGTTGCTACGCAGAGGCAGCTAATGGCAAACCACCTCTGTTCATCTCTTGCCTTGAAAACCTTACAGGGTCACCACAAGTCAGCTGCAACTTGACGCCACTTTCCACCACCACTGATCTACCTCAGTCCTAAATTTGTCCCCAAACCTTCCTGAGCCTTCCTCTCTCCCAGATCACCCTGTTCTTCCTCCTTTCTGGCCGGTAAACCTCAGCAAGAGAATCATTACCCACTTTTGGGGTCCCTCTCTTCTGGTAGAGATCTGCTGAGCAATGTGCATTGCAGAGTGTGTTCTGGTCCAATTAGGTTCTGTGACTGCAGGAGCCAGTGTTCCCTCTAAGCCGAGTTAGTGTGAGCTAGCTCATAGTTTTTTAGCCTCCGGCTCACACATTTTTGTCTCAGCTCAGGAAGGATGGCTCCAGAGCAAACTAATTTATGCAGTAGCCAATGTTCCCTCTAAGCTGTGGAGTCTTGTGAGCACAAATTCTATTTTGTGAGCTCCTGGCATTAAAGTTGTGAGCGAGCGATTTGGCTACTTAGTTTGCTCTGGAGCCATTCTTCCTGAGCGGAGACAAAAATGTGTGAGCCGGAGGCTAAAAAACTGTGAGCTGGCTCACACTAACTCAGCTTAGAGGGAACACTGGCAGTAGCTAAACTGCTCGCTCACAACTTTAATGCCAGTAGTTCACAAAGTAAAAATTTTGTTCACAAGACTCCACAGCTTAGAGGGAGCATTGGATCCAGTGCCAGCTGAAATAGGACTCCTGAACCCTGACGTTTGAGTTCTTTGGGTGTTCCCTAATTAGGAAGTCCCCACACTAGAGTGATTAGGTGGCACTCCCAATTAAAGATCAATAAGGCCTTTAAAGTGATTTATAAAAATGGATTTGAAAGAAATGTCCTTTTAGAAACTACCGTGAGTGAAATTGCTGTGCGCTCCATCATATTGATGGGTCCTTTATGTCTAAACACACATTAACTTGGGCAGACAATAAAAATTAATCCTCTTCTTTTTGTAAAATGGAAGGTCATCTTCCTTGACCATCCCGAAGGGGGGGATGATGTCATTATGCACGCTACTTAGACGTTTTATTCAATCTGACTTGGATGTTTGCATGAAAGTAAATTAGACACATCGATATTGGAGGAAAGGGGAGATTTTTAAGATACAGAAACTAGGAGTGTAATGGTAAATATATGAATATATAATTTGGAATCAAAAGAACTTCAGCAAAGTAGTGCCAAAATGTCCGTCTTAATATGCAAAGAGCAGATCTGTAGCCTGCACTGTGATCACTTGTACTCAACTAGCTGAGATAAAATTCCTTTTAAAAAAATCTATTCTGAATGTTTGTGTGTAAAGTGTAGGGTAGACAGCTCTGGGTCAGAATATTCCTGGAGATTCTTATTGAGATATATGTCTAGGTGATAGAGGTAGCAAGCAGTTACTAGATCAGTTTGATCTGTTTGACAGTCCTAGCTGTCATGCTAGTGATTAAGTGATTACAGCCAGGTGTTATACTAGCAGGTGTTCTCTATCAGGTATTGTTAGAGTCGGTAATTAATTCACCTTGTTAGTGATTGGCTGGGTTTAGTATATTAGCTATCAGCTTGATAAGCTAGGTGGGGACTTAGTCTCTCAAGCTAAGGCACGGCATGCTGTATGATAGCCTGTATATCTCTGTGTACATAGTCACCATTATATCTATATAAACTTTCTGTGCACCTTCATCACCAGTTGGTCTCCAGCTTCTTATTTACTACACCCAATAATTCTGGGAGTGAAGCCTTGGGAGGGCGGGGTTTGGAGCGGGGAGGTTCCTACCTTTGTGGGATACAATGTTCCAAATCAGCTGTTTCCTCCGAGGGAACTGATCTCTGTAACCTGTAGACTAGTTGTAATTCTTGGATATCTCCAGCCACCACCTGGAGACTGGCAGCCCTAGGTGAAGTTGACTCATAGCCAACTTATGGCAGCCCTTTAGGGTTTTCAAGGCAAGAGACAAACACAAAAGAGGGTTTGCCATTGTCTGCCTCTGCATAGCAACCCTGGACTTCCTTGGTGGTCTCCCATCCAAATACTAACTAGGGCAAACCCTACTCAGCCAAGATCTGACAAGATGAAGCCAGCCTGGGCCATCCAGGTCAGGATCAGTTCTGAGACAAAGGTATTAGATAAAGATACTCGCTTCATGACAGGCCCTCACAATACACCCTCTGATAGAAAGATGCAAGGTCCAAGGCTCATTTCTCTGGGCCTGTACAAATTTGCAACATGGACTTCTGCATATGGACACCCCATACTTACAATTCAGGCATCATGAAAGATTTCTGAAATGACACTAATGGATAACATCACAAAATAGGTATCGTGGCGAGGTCTACACATTCTCTACAAATTTTGATGGCGAACATTCACACAAGGCCTATGCAACTAACTGGCAGCATTCAAAATACAAGGATTTGGCATCAGTGGTCCCTTTGTGACAGTACCTGGCATGCATCAGTCAGTACTGATAAAACTGAATAGCTGACAAGCAGCTACTGTCAGTATTGACAGTATCTGATGTGCATCACTCAACATTTGATGGGACCAGACGGATCACATGCAGCAGAATTTAGTAAGTTTTACACAGCCATCGTAAATGTAGCCTATTGCAAATTGCATTTCTAATTGTGATTTTTTTTTAGTTATGAAACTGGAAAGTGTGGAGGATTCTGAATAGGTGCTGAATTTTGCTTCAAGTCTAGGAATAGGTGTTGCATTTCTAGCAAGTCTCCCTTCCATAGCTGCCTACATAGTCTACTATCCATAGATGTGGTGGCCATGCTTTTCAGAATACATCTGCTTTAGTTTTTGATGTTAGGATGTTTTGATGTGTCTGTCTGTTTCCATGTTCCTGTTTATAATTTTCTAGCATGCGGTACACGGTTCTTCAATGCACAGAAGGAAAAGCACACCAGAAAATAATACAAGAGCAAATTAAGCAAGTGCAACGATCCCCCCATGTTTTTTGTGTGCATTTGGTCATCACATCAGTACAAACTCATACTAGAACAATGGATGTAGTGCATACATAATTTTAGCAGTGAACTGGAAATGGCAAGAGATAGACTCTCTGAGGTCAGTTAAATAACTGGTTCTTTCCTGCAACAGTTTGTGGTGAGTCCCACTTCTCAAGTCCACCAAGGTGTAGGATTCTTCTCATCCACTTCTCTTTCAAAAGAATTCCAACAAACTGGACAGTACAGTAACCAAACTGCATTCTGCAGCTTGAAAGATAACAATCTAATTGCATTCATACCAGTTAAACCAAACTGCATTCTGCATACCAAACTGCATTCTGCAGCTTGAAAGATAACAATCTAATTGCATTCATAACTGTTAAATTTAATCCCCCCTTTACTAATTAACTTTTACAAAACAAAGTTTTCCAGTTACCTTATACAAGGTGATAAAAGTCCGGGAAATCTTACTAAGCTCTCCAGCAACCAGCCTCTTCACCTAAGCTCCATACTGGGCTCTATGGGGGTAAACCTATTGGGCTAAACCAACTCATTATTGAAGGTGACAGGATAGGAGCTAGAGAAGATGTTAACTTCATTGTCTGAAACATCTGCTTTTCAGTTTTCTGTCTTTTAAAAATGTGTAACATCCACCCTGATGAAGGGTTCTGGTGCCAGGTCCTACCTGTGATGGGGTGGTGGTGGTGGATCCCAGAAGTGACATCATCACATCTCTGACATTGGGGTTTTTGGGCAAAACTCTATGGTTTTTTGGCTTCAAAACCATAGAGTTTGCCCCCAAACTAGAGTGTCACCCCCAATGTTGGTGACACAATGATGTCACTTCTGGATGATGTCATCGCATTGGGGATGTGCCTGGCGACATCCCTGTTTGGGGTTGGGGCCCCAAAAATCGGGGGAGCTCCTGCTCAGACAGGGGGTCTGGCAACCCTATCCGAAAGTGTGCGCTATGATTTGTGTCAATTTGGTTGGTCTTAATAAAAGGTATTACATGGATTTCGTTCGCCCATTTGATCCTCTCTCAGTCAATCCTCCCCATCAATATCTTGTGGGGGGGGTTTCTCTCCAGATGGTTAGTGCTAGCACAACAGTAGCAATCTGCAAGGAGTCAACTCTAGGAAGCTCCTGGCCAGCTCAGCTGATCCTATATTTATTAAATTTTTTAAATCACCCAATGCAAAACATGTTACCAATCTTTCAAACCTGAATTATGACATCTGTGGAACAGCCCTTTAAAAATACCCACTTTTCCAACTAGACTTTTCTGTTCTGTTTTTTTTTGTTCCATTACTGAGAGCTCTTTTGAACACTAAGATTTAAAAGCTGTGTTTTTAATGAAAACATTTAGAGCCGCAGAGAAGTTGTTCTCCCCTTATTTACTAATACAATAAACAGCATCAATTTTATTCCTGACTATTGAACATGGCATGAAAGGATATACAAAACTCATATGCCGTACTTCAATTTCTGATTACATTACACTTGTCATAGTGAGTGTATATGCGCACATCAAGGTGAAAACCAGAGCAGAAATATTCCTGTGACATGTATGGAGACAGGATCTCCACAGCCTTGGCGTTTACCTTTGATTCCTCACCCTCTTTTGCTCCCCATATTATAAACAAATCATTTCAATCGAAGGTGAGCCAGTGTGGTGAAGTGGTTAAGAGTTGTGGACTCTAATCAGGAGAACGCCTGCATTAGTAACATCGCTCGGGCAGCCACTATGGCTGTTCGAGTACCACCGCGGTCGAGGTGAGCTCTCGACCTTTATCCCAGCTCCCGCCCACCCAGCGGTTCAAAAGCGGTGGCGTGGCGCGGCGAGACGGCGGCGGCGGCAGCGGAGGCGGCGGCAGTGGGCTGCTGCGACCAGTGGAGCAATCCCTGGTGGTCAGGAGAGAGGAGTACATCCTGGCGACTGCCGTCAAGACAGGCGCGTGATGACGTCGGGCGCTGGCGCAGTGGAGCCGGAAGGACGTTGCTGGGCCGGAGGAAGGCGCGAGTCGCGCGCCCCGAAAGGAAAGAACTGCCACCAGATCGTCGAACTGGAGCCCGCTGGGGGCGATTGGAACGCCGAGCCAAGAACGAACAAACACACCAACCACCACTACAGGGGTGCCGGTAGGTAGTCCCACCCCTACAAAAACTCTGTGGCCCTAGTTAGGGAACAATTGTGTGACTAGCACCACTTGTAAGCCGCTCAGAGACCCCCTGAGAAAGAGGGTTCGAGCGGGATATAAAGTCTAAAGTTAAAAAAAAAAGAACTGGACTCTAATCTGGAGAACCAGGTTTGATTCCCTCGTTCTCCACTTCAAGTCTGCTGGGCAATTTGGGGCCAGTTGCAGTTCTCTCAGCTCAGCCCCACCTACCTCACAAGGTGCCTCTTGTGGGGAGAGGAAGGGAATGAGATTGTAGGCTGCTTTGAGACTCCTCGGGATAGAGAAAAGTGGGGTATAAATACCTTCTTCTACTACTTCTTCCTACTCATTTTGACAAAAATATGCCCCTCCTTCTCTGCTGCCTTGACAAAAACTTCCCGTGAACACTGTAGTTCATTCAAACTACTCATGATTCTTCCTCTCTGACCTTCTGGAATCATCACAAAACTTCTCACCTCTACCCAAACTCTGTTCCCCCACACTGGAATCTGACACAATCTGTTATCCTTACCTTCTAAGCCCTCTGTGGCTTTGCTCCATGTCACTCTGTGCGCTCATATCCTGCTGGTGCTCTCATGTCCTGCCAGGAGATGCCTGCCTGTGACCATCCCTTCTCCAGCTGCACCAATCTCTACCATCTCAAAGACAGCCCCATGTAGAATATGCTACACTATTTCAGTCTGGATGTCACTAAGGGGTGCTGGTTATGAACCAATGGTAGCTGCTTAAATGTGCTCCTGGTTACATTCCTTCCCCAAGTTCATTTGGTTCCCAAGGTTCATCCCAAGAAGAAGAAAAAGAAGAGGAGGAGGAGGAGATTGGATTTATACCCCACCCTTCACTCAGAGTCTCACAACAGCTTACAATCTCCTTCCCTTCCTTTCCCCACAAAAGACACCCTGTAAGGTAGGTGGTGCTGAGAGAGCTCTGAGAGAACTGCTCTTGAGAGAGCAGCTCTCAGAGAACTTTGACTAAGCCAAGGTCACACCAGAAGCTGCATGTGAAGGAGTGGGGAATCAAATCTGGTTCTCCCAGATTAGAGTCTGTGTTTTTAACCACTACATAGGGTTGTCAAGTGTCTTATCTGGTGCAGCGGGGGAGAGTTGGTCACAGCCCGCGCGTGCACTGCGATGACGTCGCCCAGAAGTGACGTCATCATGCTGAGCACATTGCCAGGTGACGCTCTAGCAATCAGCCTGAAAACGAGAGTTTTCAAGGCTGATTGCTAGAGCGTCGCCCAGCGACGTGCCCAGCGTGATGACGTCACTTCCGGGCAACGTCATTGCCCCGGGTGCGTTGGCCTGATCTGGGCACTTTGGAGGTGGGGTTCCCCCGATGGGCAGATCCGGACTGGTGGATTGGAGGCCCTTTGGGCGGGCAAACCCCAGCCCCCTGGGGGACTTAGCCCTACCACTACACCAAACTAGACAAGAAGGATCTGGCCATAGTTACTTGTGCCATAGTGACACCCAGATTAGAATACTGAAATGTGTGGCTGTCTTTGAAAAGAATTCAGAAACCAGCTGGTCCAAAACGTGGCTTCCAGATTGCTGGTTGGAGTAAGCCATCAGGACCACCTTATAACTATTCTGTTTTATTTGCAATGGTGGCCAGCAAGATTCTGGGCCCAGTTTCAAGTGCTGTTTGCAGTCTTTTTGTGGCATTGAAAACCCTAAACCAGGGGTGTTAAACATTGTGACGGGCCTCTCCTGGGTGCCGGGGGGAGTTCCACCAGTAGCCATGGCGTCTGGCCAGGTTGCGCTGGCAGTTGGGGTGGATCCACAAAAGGGAGCTGTGATAGGACCTCAGAACGGCAGGGAACGGGGTTAGCAGCACCCCTTAGGTCCCTCTGCCCCGTGGGCTAGAGATCAGTCACCCCTTTGCTCTCTCTTTCTCTAGCCGTCGTGCGTAGTGTCTCCTTCTCACGTTCTTCCTCCCTGGTCCTCTCAAAGAGCCCCTCTTTTTATTCCCCACGCTCTCCTGCCAGCGCCGTCCTTCTTCCCCGTCTCCCTCCTCCCCCATCCGGCCCCACCCTCGTTTATATGCCAGGATGCTCCTTGGGCGTCTGGGGTGTGGTCAGTGGTGGGCCGGCGGTGGTCTTCTCGGCCTGGGGCCGTGCCACCGGCGCCTCTGGGTGCTGCGGCCGGCTTCTGTTTTCGCCCAGTGGGGCCTGAGTCGTGCCCCTAAAGGGAGGGGCGCCACGGGGTTTGCTGGGCAGGCCTCGCCCTGCCGGTGGTGTACTTCTTGCCGGGCCCCCCGGGAGTTGCCCCGTTGCACCGTGTCCCTTGTGGGGGCTGTGCTGTCGATTCTCCCCATCTCATCCGCCACTCCTGGGGTGAGTTGGGGTGCAGGTATGCCTCCAGGGGTGGGAGGGATCATCCCAGGGTCGGTGAACCAGGACAAACATAAGGCCTGGGGGCCGGAACCGGCCCATCCAGGGCTCTTATGCAGCCCACAAGCAATTACTGCAAGGGAGGGAACAGGAGACTGCTGGGGGGGCATGGATGGAGCCACTCCAATTGTGGCTTCATCATGGCAGAACAAACTTGTCTGCAGCAGTCAAACAGTGTAGAAATGTTTGCCCAGTGTTGCACTGCTGGCTCTCCAGCCTGCCTATGTGGGCTTTCCTCTGCACCCCCCCCCCCCCACCCCTTTGGGCCTTGCAGTGAGGACACATAAACTCACAGCTTCCCAGCTGCTGCAGTACCCGGCATTACATTTTATGGCATGCATGGTCTGGCCCGGCTCGGCCTGACAAAGTGACATTTATGTCATATCCGGCCCTCGTAACAAATGAGTTCGACACCTCTGCTCTAAATCGTCTGTGGGAGGCTATCTGAAGGATTATTTCTACTTGGCACTAGGGTTGCCAAATCCAGGTTGGGAAATTCCAGGAGCTATGTGGGTGGACCCTAGTGAGGGTGGAGTTTCGGGTGGAGAGGGGCCTCAGCACTGTACGATGCCATACAGTCCACTCCAGGACTCCCCAAAGTAGCTGTTTTCTCCTGGGGAACTGATCTCTGTGATCTGTGGATGAGTTGTAATCCTGGGAAATCTTCAGGCTCCACCTGTAGGTTGGGAGTCCTACCTGGCACTGATGGTATTATCATGGGTACTTCTTTGCATGCCCTTATGACGCATGGCTGTGTGTTTGCGTGTTAAGTGCTCTCAAGTCGCTTCTGCCCTATGGTGACCCTGTGAACTAATTAAGGTCAGGCTAGGTTGTTCTCATCAGGTCATGGAAGCCAAGCGGGGTTGGCCCTGGTTAGTACTTGGATGGAAAGAAGTCTGGGGTCACTACGCAGAGGCAGGCAAAGGCAAACCACTTCTGGATGTCTCTTGCCTTGAACAACCTACGGGGTCACCACCATAAGTCAACTGCAACTTGATGGCACTTTCTACTACCATGAATGAACAATCTCCAAAATGTCCTATCGATAACAGCCTTGCTTCGGTCTTGCAAACTGAGGGCCTTTGTGGCTTCCTTGATTGAATCAATCCATCTCATGTTGGCTCTTCCTCTTTTCCTGCTACCTTCAACTTTTCCTAGCGTTATTGTCTTTTCCAGTGAGTCTTGTCTTCTTGAGACAGCAGTGTCATAACTCTGTGGTGCCACCTGGCCCCATCTTTACTGTTGTTGTACCAAATGCTGAAGACAGTTTTCTTTGAGAGGCCCTTTGGCTTGGCCGAGGTTTCTACCTGAGTTTATGCTGCAGGCCATGCTTATACCGATTGCTTGTTGTGTTTTTAATGATGTTAGCGATTATTTTTATTACTGGCTTCTTCTTTTTTAAGCTTTCAGCTCATTATTAGCTAATCAGTTTAGATATTGTTGTGCATTTACGTTGGTTTTTTAACCAATTATAACCTGCAATGAAGAGCCACATTCAAACTGAGGGGCAAGATGAAAAATGTTTCCAAAAAACATATACACTGGAGTTGAAAAGCACAGAGTGGGTTGGTTTGGGGAGGGGAATTTATCTTGTTTTCCTGCTGCCACTTTTCTAGTTCAATCCACCCCTTCCAGCTATTTGGGGCAGGAAGGAGGAGGAAATTTGAAATGGGGGAAGTGGTCAGTGAAGAAAGGGTTACTTACTCACTTTTCTTCGATCCCAAATGGCCCCTTCCATAGTTGCTCTCCTTGCTAAAAAAAGAAAGAAGAGAGAGAGAGAGAGAGATGGTGGGCAGCCAACGACACACATTTCCACATAACACATGAGATGTGCCCCTTTATATTCACTCCGTCATTGACAAAAGCATTAAACAACAAGACAATAAAAAGTTCGACATGACAAGAAACACAAGGCGCTCATAAATAATTTGCTAGGCAAATAATTCTGAGACAACAGAGACACACCATGCTCCGGGAAAAAAAGAAGATCACCCAGACTCCTGCATTGTATACTCTGAGCATTATGTACAAACCAAGACTCTGTGGAGCATACAGATGGCAAATGTCCAATTTTGAACACGTTAATCCAGCCCAAGTCTGAGGTTTTATTCCCCTTCCGTCGAGCTTCAATATGCATCTGATCTGAGGATATTGGATTTTTTTTTTCTTTGAGGAGAGAAATAAATGACTTATCTGGGGAATAAATTCAGTTCTACTCTTAACATATTGCTCACCGTATACACTGTGCTGAAATAAGGCTCCCTGTTTCTAATGTAAATCTCTAAAGCTGAACCATGATAATGAGTTTCTGCATTTTTCTATGGTAGGTAGATAGGCTGGAGCCTTCTCTGGGAAACAGAAAAAAACCCCCAAGATTAGTGTTTGTACCTTAGGAGAAAGGGTTAGAGACACAAATACCTTTGGGGTCTGTATCTCCTTGATACGGTAACAAAGAGAGGTGGCTGGAACGCGTTTGTTTTGGTTTACAATTGAACTGAATTCTGCAGTGTGATTGACAGCTTGGGATGCTTTCCTCTTCGCCTCCAGACATGAGTTTTGTGTCAGGATGGGTGGATATGCCATTGGAGCATGTTGCATTTCCAAAGTTCTAGTGGAGAAACTGTGAAGGTCTTTGGGCCCGTGTTCCTGAGTGTGGAGCAAAAAATAAAATAGAAAAACAAAACTGTGTAGGAATGAACCCATAGACCATTCTTCCAGTTGGCTACTTTTTGTGCTTCCTCTGCCCAGGGTTGTTCAGCCCTCCTTGGCAAGAGCCTATGCCTTTTCTGTTATGGCATGTACTGTTTGAACCATCCTGTCATAGGAAATAAGGTGAAAGTAAGCAAATATTTAGGAAGAGGTTTTTAAATTCTTGCTCTGGGATTAGTTTCACAGACATCTGTTTGGGCTAACTGGGCCTTGATTTTCCTGACAGCCAATCAGCAGATGTCAGGTTTAACATTTCCTGACAAAAATGGTGACTTTTTTGAGTTGAGGGCTGTACAACATTGCTTTCCCTCAAGCTATGTTGAAGAGAAGCAGCAAAAGAGACCTCTTAGTCTTGTCATTTGCCCACCTGTGGCAGGAAAATCCCTACCCTAGGCGCCGGTCCTCCACCTTTAAGAAATTGAGGAGGGGGAGAAAAGCCAGAAAATGGCCTCTGTAGTACCGCTCTAGGAATTTCTGCACAGTTCTATGTTCTTCACCACTGAGATTAGGGGGAAATCCTAGTATCACCTGGAAGTGATGCTCCTCCAGGATCTACTCTCTCCAGGCACCAAATCTCCTGCCATTTTACTGAGGTAGTGCTGACAACCCTAAGTCCCCTATCTAGTTGGTCTAGGCAACCAGCTATCTTCTATTCCTTCTTTCAACCACATTCCTTGTAAATTCTGTAGATTAAATACCCCCCTGATGGATAATTTGGACTTTTCTTTGTATTTAAAAACTTTTTAAAAGCAGAGGGTTTTTGTTCCAATATCATTATGCTGGTTCAGTTTTCTAGTCACAACTCATAGTAGTGAATGTGATTCTTAACATGGACTGTAACCCCCCCCCCCGAATAATCTACAAATCTAGGGCATTCAGAATATTAGGGGTCAAATAGGGGCACTCGGCATTTTAGGTTGCCCTTTCAAAAGTCACTTTGGTGGATAGCCATCAGTCACAAGGTTCTCAAGGAGAGTATGCTTATGATCTGTGTATCATATAAGTACCTATATAAATAAGGTTGTCAGCTCTGGGTTAGGAAATTCCTGGAGTTTTTTATGTATCAAACCTTCTACCAATTCAGTCAGTATATTGTTCATGTATAGGGAATCCTGCCGTTAGTAAGTAGCTTTTTTTTGGTTGTTGCTGATGATGCAAGTGATTTCTAATGTGAAATAAAATCCCTTTGAGTAACAGTAAATTTTGCACACATTAGAAAACCCTGTGTATTCACCAGTTTGAATAAATTATTCTTTCTCTCTGTTGACATAATGTACCATCAACCACATATCACTTAGGGATGCTGAACTAAGATACACTAATTCCTTTTTGCATGTAAAAATCACAACCAGTCTTTGATGTTGGGGGCAGAATGGGCCTATAGACCTCCACTGTCTCACACTATTTTAAAAATAGCGCTGTGGGAAGGCTGGCAGTTGGAAAGTCTCTATTCCTCTAGGGGTGTGCAAGGCTGTAAACCAGGGGTGTTGAACTCATTTGTTATGAGGGCCAGATCTGACATAAATGAGACCTTGTTTGGCAGGGCCATGTGTGTCACAAAATGTGATGCCAGGTAGTGGAAATACAAACTTTATAAAGGACACAGACGTACACAGTTAAATATTTTTAAACTTTAAATAAAACATGCTTAGAACACTAAGCACTCTTGCAATATTTTGTCTATTTAACAGTCTTTGATAACCGACACCTCTTGCTCTGAATTATTGCATCAAAATGTCTGTGCTGTAGCAATCTTGAGTATGCTTTTCAGGTGTGTATCTGTAAGCTGCAGACCTACTTTTGATTTATTGACATTCATTATAGAAATCTCATGCTCAGTGTTCTGAGCCTAAGACCCAGGGGAAAACATGAAATGGCTGGGCATTGCAAGCTTTTGTACATAAGTTGCTTCATGTGCTGGTCAAGAACATGAGAAGGCATCCTGACAGACTGAGGGCTGCTTATTTGTCTACAAAACTATAGTCTTCCCCTGAGAAATAACTACAACTCCCTACAAAGGAAATATGCTGGGTGAACTTGGCCTGGACACACACTCTCAAGTCTAATCCACCTCACTGGCTTGTTGTTATTCTTCCTCTAAAATAGGTCACATTGCTTTCTTACTGAGAAAGACCGGATCATGAGGGCATGAACACAGTGAAAAGGGGGAGGGAACCCAGTTGCACCCAGGATAGCCCTGGCATAAGGAGCTCAACAAAACACACACACACACACAGAGCATAAGGAGCCCAATAGAATACACACACAATGTAGCAAGGCACACAAAAGCTCATACCTTGAACAAAACTTTGTTGGTCCTAAAGGTGCCTGCTATTTCTGCTGTGCAATTGAGGCAGCCCAACAAAGCAAGCTCTTCCTCGGCCCCTCCCTCCCTGCCTCCCTTCAGGGGGGAGGCTTAGCCAGTGGAAGGAAAGAAAGGCTTCCCTTTGTCTCCTGTATACAATTGAGGCAGCCTGGCCAGGAAGCGAGCTCTGGCTGGTCCCCTCCCTCCCCCTGGGAGGGGGAGAGGGAAGAGCCTCAGCCAGTGCTTTATCAGACTCTCTCAATCACACAGGAGAGGCTTGCCTATCTACTGTGTGATTGAGAGTCTGGTAAAGTAAGCTGTGATGTAGCAGCAGCAAAACTGGAAAAGGAAGCAGGAAACAGCCAGGGGCTTGTGGGCCGGATTGAAGCCCTCTGAGGGTCTGATCCAGCCCCTGGGCTGCATGTTTGACACCCCAGTCATAAACTGTCCCTATGGTAACCTGGCGCTGGGCAGTGGGAGACACAGAGACAAGGCCTCAGAACTTGGAAGGGAAGTGGGGACTCCTGACCCTCCCAGTGGGCAATTTCCAGGTGGGGCTCAGGGTTGCAAGATCTTACTGGCTGGTGGTGGTGGTGGGGGAAGTTCGGTCTTGTTCCTGGAGTCTTCCAGGAGGTAACATCATTGTGCTGGGCATGTGGGGAAGTGCTCTAGTATTTGGGCAAAAAATTCTATAGTGATCATAGAGTATTTGCCCAAATGCTAGACAGTCCCCCTCGCAATGTGTCCGGTGCAATGATGTCACCTCTGGGCGACATCATTGCACTGGGCACATCAGGCAGGATGGGGCTCTTTTGGGGCGGGGCTCCCCCACTGGCCAACTGGCCAGTGGCAGATCCCCCCCCCAAATTGGGGGAAAACCCACCTCCATTGGGAGGATGGCAACCCTAGTGGAGCCTGGAGTTCTCCCAGAATTACAATTGATCTCCAGATTGCAGAGAACAGTTCCCCTGAAGAAAATGGTTTGGTGGTGGTGGCAGGCTACCTGAGAGTGGAAGAAAATCCCCTACAGGTGTTGAGAAACACCTAGGAGGGCAGGGCGGAATAGGGCCTGCAGGCCAGAGCAAGCCTATTCCACCATGGATGTAAACAGATGCTAGGCATGTTGACTAGGACCAAGATGCTCTGCTGCTCTGAGCAGCTGTTCTGTCCATCTTGGAATCAAGCATTGGGTGCACTTCAAGATCCTTTGCAATATTCCAGAGAATATTGGAGTGCAGCTTTTGGATTCAGAGCTGATCTGAAAACTGTGTTCCTAGCATCCTTTGAGACATAAAAAGGGATCTAGGTGCATTCACATCTCTTGAATTACATACTAATTCAAGAGATCTTCTAAACATACTGACATCTCGGGTAATTACTTGGTAGGGTTGCCAACCTGAAGGAACATCTTCTTCCCTCTTGTCTAGTCATCCTGCCTGTTAAGCCCTGCTCTCTGTGCCCCTGCCTTCTGAGAAAAGGTGAGTGGCAACCAGAGACAGGGCTACTTCAGTAGTGGCACCTCATTTGCAGGATGCCCTTCCCCTTGAGGCTCACCTGGCGCTTACACTGTTTCTTTGGGGCCCCAAGCCAAAACATTCCTCTTCCTCCAAGCTTTTAATTAAGGGGTTGATTTTTTAAAAAACTTTTTTAGTTTGAAACTGTTATTTTAAGCTGCCAGTGGTCTGTTTTTATGGCCTATGTTTTTTATGCTGGGCTGGGTTTTTAATGTTGGACTTTAATCAATAACTTTTAATGTTTTGTTTTTGTTATTTGTATTTTGTAAGCTGCCCTTTAGACAGTTTTCTGGAGAGGCAATACCCCCCCAATAAATAAATAAATAAATAAATAGCCGTTGGCCTGGGCAGTTTCTGGAGATTTGGAAACAATGCCTGCAGAGGGGGAATTTAGAGTCTATTGAATATCATAGAGTTTGCTCTCTGAAGCCTCCATTTTCTCCAGGGCAACTGTACTGTGCAATCTGAAGATCAGTTGTAATTCTGAGAGATCTCCAGACCCCACCTGGAGGTTGGCAATCCCTACTATTTGGGTCGGTCATGACCTTGAATGTAATGGATGAAGAAAGTTTCAATATTGTCTTTTCATGGTGGTGAGTGGTGGGACGGTTCATAATTTGCTGAGTTAAAAGTTGACAGTCCTATGCCGCTAAAATGGATTACTGCAGATAATGTCAACCAAAGGCACAAAAACTCTTAAGAAATGCATATGAAACAGCAGCACACAGTGAGTAAAAACAAATCAATATATGGGCATTGTTCTCCCGTTGTAAACCGTTCTTGTATGCTGAGTTTTATTGGGGCAAAGAGTACTTCCCATGACTGAGAACAGCAAATTACATTTGTTATACTTATTGGATTATTGGGAAATGTTCAGAGATGAAGGTTTAAAAATGTAATAAAAGTGGATCAATATGTGTTCAAGGATTTCATCAATCGTGTATTAACAGCACCAGTCCCTTTGACCTTTTTTCTTTAAGCTATTCCCTTGATCACAGGGGGAAAAAGACCCTGATATAATAAATTACATTTTATATACATCTGTGTTTTGAAGTCTGCATTGAACTCTGTTACCTTCCACCTGGAAACTGAAAGAAGATGTGAAATTCATAAACTTCTAAGATAAAGGAGTCCCCCTTTCTTTGGTCAGACCAATGGCCCATCTAGTTCCATATTCTTTGCTTTTTACTAGTTCCAAATCCATCTCTGCAGGGTCTCGTCTTTGCGGCGTCTGTTATTTGAGATACCTGAAGAATGAATGTGTGGTCCAGAACCTCTGTCCATTATTTAAGAGTGCACTGATTGTAAGTACCATTCTGTCTCCTACACAGAATATAGCCTTGACACAGTACATGGCCAGAAAACCACCAATGTACATTAGATGGGGTAATAGAAATGATAAAAATATGATGGTGTCCTGTATTGTATTGCTCTTGTGACAGGGAAGCCTTGTTATGGATTTAAAATATATTGTGAAGGAAGGGGAAAGAGCAAGAGAAAGAACAAATGCCAATGATAGACAGAAGTGAAAAGGAGGGAAGTGGTGGGCTGGAGAGACTAAGGCTGGTTCATAAGCCTGAGGTGATTGGTCAGTTTGGTGTAGTGGTTAAGGGCATGGACTCTGATCTGGGAGAACCAGGTTTGATTCCCCACTCCTTCACATGCAGCTGCTGGCATGACCTTGGATCAGTTTACAAGTCTTTCAGAGCTGTTCTCTCAAGAGCAGTTCTGTCAGAGCTCTCTCAGCCCCACCTACCTCACAGGGTGTCTGTTGTGGGGAGGGGAAGGGAAAGGAGTTTGTAAGCCGCTCTGAGACTCCGAGTGAAGGGAGCAGTGTTCCCTCTAAGCTGAGTTAGTGTGAGCTAGCTCACAGTTTTTTAGCCTCCAGTTCACACATTTTTGTCTCAGCTCAGGAAGGAGGGCTCCAGAGCAAACTAATTTATGCAGCAGCCAAATCGCTTGCTCACAACCTTCATGCCAGTAGCTCACAAAGTAGAATTTTTGCTCACAAGACTTCACAGCTTAGAGGGAACACTGGAAGGGAGGGGTATAAATCCAATCTCTTCTTCTTCATCATCCTCAGCCTTCGTTTTCAAAAATGTATGATCTTGAGTCTCCTACAAATGATACCTGTTTGGGCTCATGTTTTGACTCTCAGGGCATCAGAAGTGGTGGTGGAGAAGTCACAGGAACAAGACTTCTGCCTGTTTGTAGCTGTGGACTGCCTGTTTCAGACATTTTTGAGGCTTGTAGTGAAGGGGACTGCCAGCTGCTGTCTCTTTGACTATGTGAAGGCCCCCAGAATAGAGATGGGTGAGAAAGTAGGGCTGGGAGAGAAAATGATAGGCAAGAGACGCAGCATGTAGAACATGACACTCCCCGCCCAATTTTGTTTTTATTTCAATATTTCAAAGATACAGTAAATTCATACAATGCCAACTCAAAATCCAGTATCAACAAATAAAACAAAACCCACAAAACAAAACAAAACCCCACTTAAATACAATCATCGAACAGTCCTAGTACCAATACAACTTTAGAGTGACATAATGTCATATGCCAATACAAAAGACAATTTTAATGTATACAAACTTAGCTACTCAACCATTACTGACTAGCATTTATGAGAAGCATATGTCTTTAAATAACAGATTCCCAGATTACATATCAGAGAATACATCAGAGGAGTGTAAGATAATATAGCAAGACATTAGCCAGAATTTTCATTAGTTTTTAAAAGAATATCAAATCATTATAGTACTTATTTTTAGGTAGAATGTCCAGCTTTGTTGGGTATTGAACAATAGGTAACCAGAGTTCCACACGTTTTTCCTGAGTTTTTGTTGCTTGAGATTGAGAGCTGTAAAATGATATTTTACCCAAAAATGTTTACCAGCCAAAATGTTGTACGAAGAACTCCAGCTGTATATTAATTCATAGAGCTCTTATATGTGACACTAGCAGAAGTTCAAAAAGATGAGTCTTTTAGTGTAACCCCCCCCCAAAAAAAAAAAGAAGAAGAAAAGAATTCTGGAATGTATTGTAGAGAACCAGTCATCATCTGTTCTGTAGATGTACTTTTGTTGTGATTCAGCCTTCATTTTTGTCATTGCTATGGTTTACTGTGCTAACATTTTGCTTTAAAATATTAACCAGGTTAAATTTACAGGAGAATAAAACTTGTACTAAAATCAAAATATATCTTGAGTCAAAAACAGTCATCTTCTTCCCCATCCAACTCCTTGCATTTGCTTAAGTACCTTCTGTTGACTTAATCTAAACTTTATCTAAACCTTCCTTTTGTACTGCATTGTTTTGCACTAGGTGAATAGAAGTCCTTGCTTAATCCCACAAAAAGCCTCTAGCTACTTGAAATATACTAGGTTGGATCCACAGGTGTTCTTACACCAGCATAATGGAATTTGAGACAATCAAATGAGATTTCTGTTGGTGGCTGAGGACAATTTTTACCAGTTTTCTCCTCCCGCCGGAGACCCTCGCTTTGTTTCCCTGCATACTGTTTATGCAGTTCTGGTAACGTTCCAGAAGCAGAATTTGATGAGCTCAGAGTCCTGCAGTAGGAAGGAGCAGGAAAGTACATTTATGTGAGTTCAGCTCTGGCTACAGTACTCCAACCCACTTTTAAGAACGTGGCTTTAGGCAAAATCTCTCCCATCTGCAATATCAACATATATATAATTCTGAACATGGCCGCCATGTGGAAAGAAAAACCCAGAGAATGGGGCCAGGTATACATGTTAGACTTTTTTTTTAAAACCCCCAGACCTGGGGGAATCCTCAGGTTTGCAGAAAAATTGTATTAAAAATGGTTAAAAGATAGAGATCTCACAGCACGATGTCACAAGATCTCAGCCACCATTTTAGAGCAGGGAGGAACAGCTGGCCCCTGCTGTGTGAGACAGGTGGGTGAGGATGGACAAGTAGGCATCACTGCTACCTTCTTCAGCATTACCATTAGCCAAGTGGGTCACTGAGGTGGTGGTCAAGGAATGGAAGCCACCCTCCTCTGCCACCAGTGCTACAGGTTGGTGGCTGGGTGAGGAAGAGGAGCAGGAGTGACCCCCGTGGCTGCAGTCGGGGCTGCAAGTGAGTGAGTGGGCAGTTGGGCGGGTGGAGAGCAGGATCCACCACTGCCTCCTTGGTGTCCCCTCCACAAACATTAAGGGGGAGGGAATGGGATATTCCCTTGTGAGTCCTAGAGGTTCCTTGTTTATTATATCTAATTCCTAAATCTAATTCTATAACTCTGAGAAGAACCCCTAGTTTGCAGAGAAACATGAAATTTTAAAAAACCCAGTGCAGGTAAAAAGGTAAAGGTAAAGGTTCCCTTGCTCGAAAGCCAGTCGAATCCGACTCTAGGGTTGCGGTGCTCATCTCCGTTTCAAAGCCGAAGAGCCAGCGCTGTCCGAAGACGTTTCCGTGGTCATGTGGCCAGCATGACTAAACACCGAGGCGCACGGAACGCTGTTACCTTCCCACCGAAGTGGTACCTATTTATCTACTTGCAATTTCTTGCTTTCAAACTGCTAGGTTGGCAGGAACTGGAACTAGAGACAGGAGCTCACCCCATCTTGTGGCACCCCATCTTGAACTGCTGAACTACTGACCTTCCACAGCCTGCAGTTCAGCGTCTTAACCACTTGAGCCACCGCACCATCCCCCAGTGCAGGTATAAAACCTCTAAAACAACAGAAGAAGAACCTTGAGCTTTAAGATGCCCTCTGAGATCTCAGTGGCGATTGTGGGTGATGCTAGGCAACCATAAGAATATTGCACAATGTCAAGCCTTGGTTTCTGTCAGTAAAGGCAGGGAGAAGGTCATGGCTCTTTCCAGGACTTGTTCTGGCCTCCCAGTCAACCCTTGCTCCCTTCCCCCTGCCCTGGAATGAGGACTCATGGAGGCCAGACCAGGTGCCATCCAGGTTTGGCCTGACATGTGATTTGTGTGACTTCCCGAGATCTGGCAGTGATAGGCTTGCCAGCTCTGGGTTGGTAAATACCTGAAGATTTTGGGGTGGAGCTTGAGGAGGGAAGGGTTTGGGGAGGGGAAGGACTTCAATGGGAAATAATGTCACAGAGTCCACCTTCCAAAGTGGCCATTTGCTCCAGGTAAACTGATCAGTTGTAATCCCAGATCTCCAGCCAACACCTGGAGGTTGGCAACCATAGGTGGTGATGACCTAGTGCCTCACTACTGTGGGACAGCAGCCACCAACCAACTCATCTGAGTGACTCACTACTGTGCAATTTGTGTGGCTCACTCAGATTTAGAGGTGGCTACCAGATGATTTGAAACCATGCAATGTACATGGGCCCAGCAGCAGTCCTTGCACAACTAGCATGACTTGGCAAGACCCAGCGGTGGCCACAATCCAACTAACTTGAATGCCTTGCTACTGCATTATTTTTGCAATTTGGCCAGATTTTCTCAAGATGAGGCTGCTGGGGGGGGGAAAGAGGAAAAGATGAGAGCCTGTGTGGTGTAATGGGAACAGCATCAGATTAGAATCTGGAAGATTCAAGTCTTAACTCTGCCACTGAAGTCTGCTGAGTGACCTTGGGCCAATCACTCACTTTCAGCTTAATCTACTTTACAGAGTCAGTTGTGAGACTACACTGGAAGAGAGGAGAACCATATAGCTGATTTGGATCCGCATTGGAGAAAAGTATAAATGAAAAATAAATAAATAAGGTTGGAAGACTGGGACTGAGAAAAGGTTGGTTGAGATGGAGAAAAGGAAAAAGGGAAAGGGTACACAGGATATGAAAATAACAAAGAGCTTATATGCCTATATCCTTACAGCGGGGATTCGGGGAAAACGAGGAGCCCTCTGTAAGTTCTTGCAGGCTTCCAGTTTGTAGACATAATATCCTGTCTTTCTAAACCTTTGTATGAATGGCTCAGGAAATGTACATGAAGTGTTTTGAATGTTCACAATATGCTTTATAAAGGTGAGCTACTAAAAATACATGCTGCTGGATAATACTCCATGAATTTCCCTGAGGAAATCTACACTGGGCAATTGCTTTAAAATAAAAATGATGAAGATGATGATGAAATTTGAATTCTGTGCAATCTATACTAAATATCTATGAAATATCAGCATCATGCACAAAATTATGTACATGTGGAATAGCAGAAGAAAACCAGCGTGCTTACAGTTATTGCTATCTATGTATAAATCAGCCCAAGAACTAGTGAAGTGAGTAGAATTACACATGCTAATTTGGTCGATTTGGCTGCAGGCCTTAAACCACTTACTCCTGAGTGTTCCTCTTAAAGGCAACTAAGTGGTTTAATGATTGCGGGTTCTGGCTGGAAGCCACACACCACTTACTCTGGAGTAGTCCCATTGGCACTTAGCAATGATCTAGCCTTTTTGCAACTGTTTGGATTTGGCTTGCTATATGTGATGGCAGAAAAGAAAGAGAAAATAAAACCTTAACATGCAGTGGGCCAACTGGTTGCTGAAAAACCAACATAAACTTTGTTTTTTTGCATAAGTCCATTGACTGCAGGGACTGTTAACCTGTGCAGAATTGGAAGAATGCAATGCTGATTTCAAATTAACATTTTGGCTTGAGAAAGGGAGGGGGGAGTACTTATGCCTGCCTAACGCCAGCAGATGGCAAGTTTGGAAGAAGGCAGGTTGTGACGCTTCAGAGCATCACAATTCACCTTCCCAGTATTGTTGGTGGATTAAGGCACTCAGAAGGCTGTAGGAGTGTGTCTTGTGCCATGTGATCACCAATACCTGGACCCACAAATGTCATGGGGTCGCCAATGCCTGGACCCACCTATGCCATGGGGTCATCAATACCTGGCGCCACCAGTTTGTGAGGACTCCTCCCCCTCCCCCAGCCAAGACCCCCTTGGTTAGTGGGGTCCCAATCTTATTTTGGATTTAGGTGATTTAATAGGTGCCTCCTTTTACAGCCTAAGTGCCAAGGGGACCTGAAACCTGGAGAGTCTCATAAAGCCACCTGTGTACAGCCATGACAGCGAGGAAAGAGGTAGGGTGTGCTGGCATCACAAACTGATTGAGTGCAATCTCCCCCCAGCTCAGAGTTCTCAATAACAAAAAGTCTTCACTTCATCTCAATAACAAAAGACTTTGCAACACTGGCATAACCTAGAGGTGTCTGCCCAACCCAAGGAAGTTGCTTGAACATCCAATGCCCAGGTCCTCTTTTTCTTTTGTTTTACTCAATCAAGAAGGGCGCTCAAGTCATTAATTTATGCTCCATGCTGTTTCAGGAGCTATCGCGACTCACCCAGACTTTTGCGTCCATGTAGATCTGGCTCACTTCAACATCATTAAAGTCCATTAATCAAGTTGCCTCACCTAGGCTCTTTGTGCCCATGCAGATTTGTCTCATGACAGCCTGATCAAGGTATTTTCCCCACTTTCCCCCACCAAAGTTTGACAGCAGTTAACTTTAAACCAGGCAATGAGATTCAAACTTTACATTTTGGACCCATCAGGTTCCTGGGAAAATGGGTTTCCAATTTTGGGCCGTACCTTTTCCGGGGGGGGGGGGGGAGAACGCCTTGTCCCACTGCGCTGTGGGCCTGGGTGCTCACAGCATTTTTAAATAGCCCGTTTAAGACTCTAAGAATGGTAGCGGCATCCCCCTGGCAGTTACTGGGATACCGTCATGGCTAGCTTGGCCCCTCTGTATATGCCAGAACCCTCCATGCTTGGAGGACCTCGGGCAGATGAGAATTCTAACGTATAGCATAGATGAGCCCTACAACATATGGAGGTCCTGCGGGAGAGACTGCAGGTAGGTACGCTCCTGTGTCTTCCTCCGTTTGTACATCTGTACTCATTTTGACCAGCAAAGCAAAGAGCTTCAGTGTTCCCTAAAAGAGCACTTCTCTGTATCTGCATATGATAATGAAAACAGCATTACCGGGGAAAAAAAATTTTCAATTAGATTAGCAGCGACAAGCAACTGCTTGCCCCACCATTCCTGAGCAACAATTTATTCCTAGGGTGGTGAGAGGGACTCGAGCCAGCGGTCAGCAAGCTGACAAATCTGTCTTCTTTGCTGGGTGGCTGTCACTCAAATTGGGCGCCTGCTGATTGTTGTGGCGCTCCCTGTATTAACACCCTGCTGGGATAATTCTTTTTTATCCTTTTTTTTGGCCACCAAGAGGGTCTGCCACCACACTGCTGTTTTTCATCTTGTTAATTGAGTCATTTATTTCTTTAAAAGGTGAAACTTTATCAGGCTTTACGTGCCAAAAATGTAAGAAGGCATTTTTAATGAGACATCAAATATAAGAAGCATGCAGGTGCCTCAGTGAGGGGAGAGCAACGCTCTCTGCAAAATGCTGAGAGGCAAAGTGAATGAAAACTGCCCACTAGGAGCTAACAAAAAGCTGGTTTATTCCAATCCAAAGCTAAGCTGCAAATGAACTGTGCGTGGGGGCTAGGGTACACTCTTTTCGTGTAATAGGTTAGAATCGGTCTTCTGCCTACCTGCAAACCTTTTCCCAGCTGCTGACTGAGCTCTTGCGGGGTCACAGAATGTTCACAAATATTCCTACTTTGTGGAGGAGAAAGGTCAGCTATGTAATGGTGTGAGAAACAGGATAGCTGATCTGAGTAAAGAGACACTTTGCTGAGGGAGAAAAAAAGAGTCACACAATGTGGGACAGGTTGTGTACTGTTGTTAGGAAGAAGGGAATATGGGACAGGTTGTACACTGTTGTTAGGAAGAAGGGTAATTATAGTACAGGTGTCTAATAGTTTGGGAACACTATAAGGTGGTTTGTCTGAAGAAAAGCAGCAGGCTGGGAAAGTGGACCCTTGGGGATGATGAATGGAGCACATAAAGAATGTCATAAGAGAAGAACAAAGATGGAAGGGAATTTTTGGGAAGAAATTGTGCTGGGATCCTACAACAACTGCCTATGGCATTGTTCCTCCTGATGGCACCTGGTATTTTTGGCCACTGTGTGACAGAGTGTTGGACTAGGTGGGCCATTGGCCTGATCCAACATTGGCTTCTCTTATGTTCTTATGTTCCTCTTGGTCTTCTCCCTGGCCACTTGCAGAGGCCTTCTGTGCTTCCTTTGCCACTAGTACTTCCATGTCCACAGGATCAATGTGTTTTGAGGAGCCTTTACTCACACAGAAATGCTAGTGGCCAAGGAAGCTAGCGCCACAGGTGAAGAAAGAGAAGTGTGAGAGAAGCATGAAGGGAAGCAAGGCTCTCTCTCTCTCTCTCTCTCTCTCTCTCTCTTTCTCTCTCTCTGTGTGGTGGAAAGTGCTGTCAAGTCACAGTCAATGTATGGCAACCCCTTAGGGGTTTTGAGGCAAGAGACATTCAGAGGTGGTTTGCCATTGCTGCCTTTGTGTCCATAATCCTAGTATTCCTTGGAGGTCTCCCATCCAAATAGTAGCCAGGGCCGACCCTGCTTAGCTTCCAAGATCTGACAACATTAGGCTAGTCTGGGTCAAGGAAGCCTATATCTACACACACACACACACACACACACACACACACACACACACACACACACACTGACACTGATATAGGCTGAGGAAAAAACCTGAGCCTAGATGATGCAGGAGCTGTGTGCTGGTGGAGGGAAGGGATCTGAGGGGAAAAGAGCCCATGGGTGGTGCTGAAAGGGAGGGAATTCCACATCCTCTCTATCAGAGAAAGAGGCATGCAGGGCAAAGGTAAACCTGTCATGTATGCATTGCCACTTCCAGGGGTCTTTTTGTAGAAAAAGAGCTGCAGAAGCTCATTAGCATATGGTATGCTAATGAGCTACTAGGTTATTAGCATAATAGCTCATTAGCATATGCAACGCCCTCTGACATCACCGGAAGCAAAAGGGGGGGGGGAAGGCATCTTCAAAAGCCTCCCCTTTCCTTCCCCAGCCGGGGGGGGGGGGGGAAAAAAAAAAGGGGTTAAAGTTTAA
>NW_015172018.1:266680-280250 GCF_001447785.1 Gekko japonicus | reverse complement strand
AGAGAAAGAAAAGGAGGGAAAAAAGCAAAGGGGAAGGAAAGGAGGGAAAGAAAGAGGGCAAAGAGATGGGGAGAGGGGGAGGCTCTCCCAGCCCCCCACTCAAGCCTCCGCCACCCCCCATGGATCCCTCATTTACCCCTGGAGGCGGCGGGGGGGCCTCTTGTGGCCTCCTCCGGGCCGGCCGCAGCGCTCTGGCGTTGGCCCAGGGAGGTGGCGGGGGGCCTACTCCAGGCCACAGCGCTCCGGCGCGGGCCCCAGGAAGGCAGCAACGGGCATCCACAGGGCCGCAGCGCTCCAGCGCGGGCCCTGGGAAGGCGGCGACGGGCCTCCTCGGGCCTCCATGGGGCTTCAGTGCGGGCCCCGGGAGGCCGGCGACAGGCTGTAGTGGGGGGAGCTGGGGGCAGGGCTTGCTGCCACTGCCATTTTGCCAGCTCCTGGGCTACCGGAGCAGCGCTCCGGTGTGCTCTGGCCCCAAAAGACCCCTGGCCACTTCTAATAGTTCTGAACTGGACTCTTTTTATGCCATTGGAAGGCCCACAGTCAGGGGTCATTTCGTAGAAAAAGAGCTAGGGGAACTCATTAGCATAACTCATTAGCATATGCCACACCCCCTGACATCAGGGGGGTGGCGGTGGACCTGCAAAGCCAGCGGGAGTGCAAGGAAGCCCCACCAAGGCCCTCCCTGGCTCCAGGCAGGCAGGGGTGGGGAGAGGCGGGGGGGGAGCAACTTACCCTCCCTCTTCTCCTGCCTCCTCCTGGCTATTTAGCCATGATAATAATGGCACCCCTCTGTGTGTGTGAAGCCCGGGGCAACTGCCCATCATTGCCCCACCTTAAAAAGTGGGCTCACTTGACTAATTCCATCTCGGAACATTCTCTGTCGAGTGCTCTTCAGCAACTTGCCGTTATTTCCCTTGGGCTTGTGCAAGAGGAGATGCTACTGGCCTGTGGCCTTCACAGCAGAAGGCTGCTTTGGAAAGAAACACACGAGAGGAAAGAGCACCGAAGCCATATGGATCAGTTCAAGGAGGGCATGGCATCCCGAACAATCAGCATGAGAGAGGAGGAGAAAAACACACACAACAGAAAGACATTTGCCGGGAGAGCAAACAAGCAAGACACTGGAGCTGGCAGTACTGACAGAGCAGAGGGTGTGGGGGTGAGAGCCAAGCGAGTACGTGACAAACATGATCCTTGGGGAGGACGCAAGAGGAAGGACCCTGAAGCTGGAGAGCAGAGACTAGAACTGGATGCATCTAAAGGGAAGGAGATACTCAAAGGGAGAGAGAGAGGGTGGGGGAAGAAGATACCTGGGTTCCAGATGTTCATAAGCTCAGCAGGTGTCATTAGCCTGGGTCTCAGAACACCCTTTGTCAGTGAATACTTGATCCCACTACGATGAGATTTGTGCCTTTCATATGTTGGAGAAATGAGACTATTTTTTAATATTGTTATTGAGGTCAAGAAGGATCCCCTTTTCAGATGTTACAACCATGTGCACTGGGAGCTAACCAACTGTGCTAGGGTTGCAGAAGACTCACCTGGGAGGGGGTCTTGCCAGCAACACCATGACACTGCCTGTGATGCAGTGACTTCAGTTCTTGGGCAACCAGGAAATGACATCATAGTGCTGTGGTGATGCTGATCGCCCCACCCATTTCCCCCCACAGGTCTCTCCCCACTCCAGTTTAGTGGCAGCAGTCAGAGACGGCACGGGGGTAGTAGATTTCCTTCCATAGCAGGAGGTCTGACTTCCCTGAACAGTACGTAGATTCTCTTGATACTTTATGTTGTGTGAAGAGGGGCAACATGCATATTTAGCATCCATATGACATGAGCTGGTCCCTGGATTTCTTATGTTTCGTATTCACATGTAGTAATTCAGTACACAAGTGGCAATATGAGCATTGCTTCTGGTCGCACAACATGGCAACTGTATCAGGAGGATAATGAGTACTGTTTGCTCCTGATACATGAGGTTGGTAGCTTCTGGTATGCATAATTGTTATATAGGGCAGCCAAGTCCTCGCTTGGGGGCAGGGGATCCTCTTCCACCAGATTCCATTGCCTGCTGCAGTTGGAACCAGTAGTGAGAGAGAAAAAAGGAGAAATAAGACCTCATCTACTTACAGGTAGATCTTACTATCAAGTTCCTAGAAGTGAAAAGGGTACCTCTAGCAATAGCTGGAACATATGGTAAGAACTTTTGGCTTTACCATAGAGTTTCTGGCAATTCCTAGAGCCACCCTTTTCACTTCTGGGTAGCTCTAGGAATCACCAGGAACTCTATGGTAAGAACTTTCTATAAGTAGACAAAGCCTTATTTTTCTTTCCAAAGGACGAAGGCCATAGGCCAGTAGCGCCATCTCTTGAAGAAGCCCAAGGGAAACAGATAATTTGCTGAAGTGCACTCGGCAGTGAAGTTTATAAGGCAAAGCGAGTGAGCTGAGGCCTTTATTAAGGTGTGGCAATGTAGGGTAGGCTTGCCATTCCCCCATTGGGGGTGGGGGGTTTGCCTGCTTTAGGGGCACCCGATCCACCGGCCTGGATCTGGCCAGTCGGGGTAACCCTGCCCCAAAGTGCTGAGATCACGCCAACGTGCCCGGTGCAATGACATCAGCTGGAAATGACATTATCACACCGGGCACGTCGCTGGGGGCATGCTCTAGCACTCAGTTAAAAAAACTCTATGGCACCAGAAGATCCAGGAATGGAAGCCCTGTCCCCCACCAGCAGAAGGTAGGGACTTGGCAACCCTAATGTAGGGGTATAATTGCCCAGGGTCTGACATACGGAGACAGCCACACCAACATTGATAAACATGGTATGGTAATACTGTATTTCAGTGTGACCAAGAAGAGCACTGAAACCCAAGCTGGGCCTATGTGAATAAAGTAGGTTCAGTTTTGGGGAAAGTAAACAGGCTATAATCGAATTGGTCACCTGCCACCCAGGCCAGAGACTGTTGCCAGAGGCCTTTGAAACAAACAGACGGCCCCTGTACTCCCCCGCTCCCATCATAATGACAAGCATTGTGCTAGTTTTAAATAACAAAGATAACAAACGAAGAGAGGATAGCAATGGCCTTGATGGCAGTTTGAGCTGTGTGAACAGAATGGACTGTTTAGCATTTTAGAAATGCCGTAAAAAAGACACAGCAAGTTTTGATGACAGTTTGTAAGGACTGAGGAACTTGCCAGTGCCATCCTAAGAACACTTTCCTGGGAGTAAGCCCCACTGAATAAATTTGAGTAGGATTTTAGGAACTGTCAACTGGAATGCAGCAGGAGAAGGGAGGCAAGACAAGGGGGGTGCTGGCATCTTCAGCAGTGTGACATCACTTCTAGGGAAAACTGGAAACGACGTCACATCTCTCTAGGAATTGCTGGGAACTCTATGGTAAAACCATAGGTTTTGGGGGCGATCCCTAGATGAAGTGATGACAGTTGTGGGTCCTTCCCAGTAGTAGTGTCATATTGTGCATGGCATCAACAATTTAAATTTCCCTGCCTCTTCCATAGCGGGGGAAGACCTGCTTAGGACAGTATTGTCTGTGTGGTTCCCTGTTTAATGTATCCAGTTGGCAGAAAATAAGGAAGGAGAGGCAGAATATGGTAGATCAGTAAGCAATGGGACCTACAGGAATCTATATTTGAGTTCAGTAGCAGCTTAGAGACCAATAAGATTTTTAGGATATAAGGTTTTCAGAGTCAAACCTCCCTTCGTCAGAGTATCTGATGAAGAGAGGTTTGACTCTCAAAACTTTATATCTTGTTGGTTTCTAAGCTGCTACTGGACTTGGATCTAGCTCTTCTATAGCAGCTATCCCCGGGAACTATCTAGAAGCAGCTATTTCCCCTTCACTTCACTTTGGCATTTAATAGGGGAACAAAAATGGCTAGTGGCAGAAAAGATGCAGATGGCAAAGGTCTCGTTTGGTTCCACTTCTGTCCTTGGTTTGTCTTGTGAAATCTCTTTCAAGTTATTGAAAATGGATTTCACTAATATAAACAGGACTTACTTCCTCAGAAATGAATTCAGAATGGGGCATTGCATGGGTTAGCCTAAGACTGGTGAAATGCTCCTTCTCAAACAGTGCAAAAGCTGCAAATATAACAAACAAGAAAGACGACCCGTGAAACTCGCAGGGGGGCGGGGCGGGGGAGCTCGAAACTGAGCCGGTGGAGGAGGAACCAGCAGGAGCAGGTAAGCTCCCCCCCATCCCGCCGGTTCCTCTCCCCCCACCCCCCTCCCCCCCCGCTCCGAACTGAGGCCTGAGTAGCTTGCAACCGCCAGGCCTCGTCAGTCCCTCCCCCCCGCTCCAAAGCGAGGCCTGCGTGGCTTGTAGCCGCCGGGCCTCGCCGCTCTCCCCCCCGGCTGCAAAGCGAGGGCCGCACAGCTTGTAGCCGCCGGGCCTCGCTGCTTCTCCCTCCCCCGGCTGCAAAGCGAAGGCCGCACAGCTTGTAGCCACCGGGCCTCGCCGCTCTCCCCCCCGCCCGGCTCCGAGGCGGCGGCGAGGCTGGCTGCAGAGCGTTCCCTGAGCATGCGCAGGGGACGCTCTGTCACTTTTGGGGGGATTTAAGTATCCCCCCGATATTTTTTTAAACTTTTAAGATTTTTGTGCACACCTGGGGACTGCCCCAAGTGTGCATGAAAATCTCCCTCCCCCCCAGGTGCCCCTGATGCACGGATTTAGGTATCCGCACGCACGGGGGCGACTTGGCTATTAGATATATAGATTTTTTGGGAGGGGGGAGGAGCTACAATGATACTGAATAACCATGGATGTGCATTTTGTTAATTAAACCAATGAAGAAAGAAATACAAATTCCCCGTTTGTTCTTGTCATGATTATAGCAGAAACAAATTGGAAAGCTAATGTCATTTTGTTAATATTAGTTATGTTCATTATTATGGTACCTGGCTGTCAGGTATAGAGTGCTTAGGCTGAGTTCACATTCAGAAGGAGAGGAGGTGGAAGTCAGGAAAGAAAGAAACGGACAAGAAATGTTTCTAATCAGCAGAAGAAAACAGGTAGTATCAACAGGGAAGACTTTACCTGGTAATCTTTCTTTCCATAGTGTTGCTACCGGTCTTCGCTCACTTAGGGAGTGCTTTCTTGATTCTTGATAAGCGACAGCTTGTCACAGATATTTTACCCATGCTAGAACTGTTCTTTTGGAAGAAATGCATTTATAGGTTCCGGTGGACTGCATATTGCATAGATATGGTGTTACTATCTGTGTCTGATACAGTATGTTTAATTTGCTACATTTCTGTTTTAAATCTATAAATAAGCAGAGTTCCAGCCTTAATATTCCTTATTGGTAAAATGGCAGTATTAGTTGGCTGCCTAAGATCAAGTTTTTGTGTAGCATTTGTAGGGTCTGCTGTTGCAATTTCTGGTGCGTAGTAACTCAGATATAAATTTCTGCTTGTACAGACAGATACCCCAAAGCATGGCTCATGTGGGACAGGAGGTCATTGTAACCAGGTTTGTCCTCTGGGCTGGGGGAGAGGTTGAAACTGGCTGCTGCTGGTGGACTCTAGGACTCAGGACAACTAAAGGCCCCTATATTGGGTTTTAAATTTAATTAATGGAAGCCACTTTGAGCCTGCTTGGTGTTGGAGAAAAGTGGGATATAAATATTTTAAATTAATTAATTAATTATGGCAAATTGGCAGTCATGTTGGAGTTGCCTACTGATTGGTGCGTTAACAGTTGGAAAGGCAGTTGTGGATTTATTTATTTAAACTTATATCCTGCCCTCCCCGGAGGCTCAGGGCGGCTAACAGGGGCATACGCCCAATAATAACAATAAAACCAGTATAAAATACACAGAAATACAAAAACAGTTAAATAATTAACTAAATTCATAAAACAGTTTGGTGCTCCCCTACTCAATTCCAAATTTTACAATCAAGATGGTGTTCTTAGTCGTGTAGCTATACAGCAACAGCAGTGCATTTCCCTCCCTGCCGTGTTGTCCCCTAAACATGTCCCGCTGCCTCCGATGGAACCCACACCAGCGGTGGCAGTGTGCAGAGAGTATAGAGCGTTGATGGAACAGTGGTGGTGGCGACTCCTATTCGAAAGCCTGGCGGAAGAGCTCCATCTTACAGGCCCTGCGGAACTGTACCAGGTCCCGCAGGGTCCAGATCTCCCCTGGGAGCTCATTCCACCAGATAGGAGCCGCCACTGAAAACGCCCTAGCCCTGGTCATCACCAATTTGATGGACTTGGGGCCTGGAACATCCAGGAGGTTTTGATCCCCCGACCGTAGTGCCCTTGGGGGAACATGTGGGGAAAGATGGTCCCTTAGGTAGGCTGGTCCCTGGCCATATAGGGCTTTAAAGGTAAGAACCAGCACTTTGAAATGAATCCGGAACGCTATTGGCAACCAGTGCAGTGCTTTCAGCACAGGCTAGATGTGATCTCGTCTAGGAAGACCCATCAATAGCCTGGCTGTAGCATTCTGCACTAGTTGCAGCTTCCGAACTTGAGACAGAGGCAGCCCCATGTGGAGAGCGTTACAGTAGTCTAGCCTCGAGGTGATCGTCACGTGGATCACTGTGGCCAGGTCATCACAGTCGAGGAAGGGGACCAACTGCCGTGCCAGCCGAATATGGTAAAAGGCCGACTTGGCAGTGGCTGCTACCTGGGCCTCCATTGTTAACGAAGAGTCCAGGAGCACACCCAAACTCCTAACCTCAGACGCCGGCACCAATGGCGCCCTGTCGAAGGTCGGGAGAGGGAGCCCCAACCCCGGACCGATCCGACTCAGACCCAGGACCTCCGTCTTTGTCGGGTTTAATTTCAGCCGACTCAGTCTGAATTGATGCAAGCTCTGTGGCAGTGAGGGGATATCACTGTTGATTTGCTTGTTACTGTGGTAATATTTTAGTACGTTGTCAAGTTTCTCCCGGCTCAAGCAACTTAGTGAGACCCCAGAAATGGGCTGCTCAATTTATGTCATTCTTAGAAATAATTCTATAGGAAGAAAAGCTTCTTCTTTCTATAGTTTGTTATGTTATATGGTTTTTTTAAAAGGAAAAAAAAACATCAGTAGAAGTTAATTTTGTCATACAAACAAGACAACAGGCCACTGACAATCCACAAATTATAGCATGGAATTACTCCAGAGTAAATAAAGTACGGATTGAAGCCTGAGAGGTGATGATTATTTTGAGACAAATGTCACTGGAGAAGCTATTGCTTTCCCTCCCACAATCCCTTGACAAAGCAGAGTCACACTTCAGCTGTTTGGAAATCAGCAGAAGCTGATATAATAGTACTTCCTTGATAGAAAAAAAAATCAGCAAACTCTCGAAACCGGCACCCTTGCGTAGAAACTGGATTAGTGCCACTGACATTTTGGCGCCGGTATGAGTGCCATGAAATTGTAAGGTCGTTCTCCTTGATCTCGTAATGTGGTCCTAAGATAGGCCTTTAGACATCTCTTTTCCCAAGGATGAGATTGATACATACACAGAGGCCCTGAGGTTGACAAGACTGATACAGAGGAACAAACAGAAACAGAAGATCACAGAGCAAAACTGTTCCTGGACAGTAACATTTCAAACAGCAGGTGAGGAATTGCATGATTGAATCTCTCTCTCTCTCTCTCATTCTCTGCCATCAAGTCACAGCTAACTTATGGCAACCTCACAGGGTTTTCAAGGCAAGAGATGAACAGAGGGAGTTCGCCATGGCCAACAGTAGCAGTTTTTGATCCCACCCTTCCTAGAGATCTCAGGAAAGAAAACATGGTTATCCCTCCTGTGTGGTAGATTAGGCTAAGAAAGCGCAACTGGCCTAAGGTCACACAGCAAGCTTCCATGGCGGAGGGGAGATTCAAACCTGCATCTCCTAAATCCTAGTCTGAGCTTCCATGGCGGAGGGGAGATTCAAACCTGCATCTCCTAAATCCTAGTCTGACACTCTAACCACTTTGTCCTGCTGGCTGTTTGTCTGTCCATGTCCAAAGTTATATGTTGTAAGTACAATTAGACCCATTAAGGCTAGGATCCTGGAACATTGTTCACGCTTCTGGAATAAAATTATGGAGGCTCCCCTGGCTGAAGATTTCATCTCACATCTACATGTGAGATTTTTTGTTATTTGCAAATTGCATAGCAGAGGATTTTCCACTACTGATGTTAATAAAAGGTTGCTACAACTTGAGGCACAATGGATTTTTAGACTACAATCTTTGTCTCCATTGGAATTGAATCAACATAATTTAGAAATAAATTATACGTTCATTGTACTGTACCTTTAAGGGCTGGATGTATTTCAGAGGCTGTACACCTGAACTGAGTTACATGGAGGTATTTTAATCTGTATAAAAGGTATGGTTCAAGCTAAGAGCAGTTACAAACCAGAAGAAAGCCTTAAATAGTTATTTTGCAAGAATATGCCTGAGTTTTGGTTTCAGGTAATGCAAATTTTAATTCAATTGTCAGGATTCAGCCGCTGTTTGTTTAAATTGTTACAATTGCTTTTAAGCAAGGCATGTTGAAATATATTGCATTTTTAAGACTCTGCATAATTCATTTCATGGTGTTATCCTGTTTTGAGAAAGTGGTGATTGTGTGGACCACAACAAACTATGGCAAGTCCTTAAAGAGATGGGAGTACCAGACCACTTCACATGTCTCCTGAGAAACCTGTATAAGGGTCAAGAAGTGACAGAAGTGGGGGGTTGATGGAGTTTTTGAATATCTTTGATATCACAGTAAGAGAGATACCAGCCAAAGATAGGGTTGCCAGCTCTGGGTTGGGAAATACGTAGACATTTTTGGGAGTGGAGTCTGGGGAGGGCAGGGATGCGGGAGGGAGGGACTTCCATGGAGTATAATACCATAGTGTTCACCTTCTAAAGCAGCCATTTTCTCCAGGGGAACTGATCTCTGTAATCTGGAGATCAGTTGCAATTTTAGGAGATCTCCAGCCACCACCTGGAAACTGGCAATCCTTTATCTAGTCCAGCATCCTACTTCACACAGCAGCCAACCAGTTGCCCCAGAGGGCCAACAAACAGGGTGGAGAGGCCAAGGCCTCCCCTTGAGGCTGCCTCCTAGCACTGGTATGCAGAGGTTTGTTGTCTCTGAATGTGGAGGTTGCGTGTCACTTGCTGAAGAAACTTGAAGAGCTCAAAGTCTGGGGAAATCATTTAAAAATAATGAAACAGGAAGCAACCAGAGATGAAGACATGAGGGCTTACCCCCTATCACCTCATCTATAGCTTCAGGTTTTTCATGACTACTTTCCCCTCCTAGTGACTGATGCAGTGCTAAGGTGAGGTCAAATTTGTGCCCAGTAAGGTAAGCAGTATCAAGTGTAACAGCGTTTAGAGGTACTTTTCTCAAGTGACATTGCTGGCACTTGGTAAGTGATAAAAAGTGCTAATCCTGACAAAAAGCTGGCCTGAAGGCCCTGGTCAGCTGCAGCCTACCAGGCGGAAAGCTAATGATTTCTTCCTTTTTACAAAAATGTTGCTATTATTTTTCTGGGATGGCTTCCGGCCGTAAGAGAGCAGCTGACTGCGGACTCTGCAGAGAGATTCTTGATCTCTGTTTCCAAAGATGAATAGCAGCTACCCTTCTGTCACAAGGCAAATTTAAGCCAACTGCTCTGACAGTATTTTTTTTTTTAAATGTAGCTTCATTTTTTTGGGGAAAAAAAGAGAAAACAATGATGCTTGTTTCTAAGAAGTAAGCACCAACGAGTCTGTTGACTTTGTTCCCTAGTAAGGAAGAGGCCGTGTCTCAGGGTAGAGCATCTGCTTTGCATGCAGTACATCCTGGGTTCAGTCTCTGAGATCTCAATTTAAAAGGGTGGAATGGTAGGTGGTGTGGAAGAACAAAGAAGAAAAAAGGGGAAAAAACTGAACCTAAACCTAGAATTCAGAACCTAAAAAGGTTAGTCAAGAATAGAAGAGGGCCAACTCTAAAAATCTAATTATGAAACATACAAAAATATACATGTATTTATTCAACATAAATTAAAATAACAAACAAGGGCCCATTCCTACCTCATATACAAATATAAAAACATACAAGGGCTAATAAGATAGACCTAACGCGTTTCGGCCTTTACAGGCCTTCCTCAGAGGTCTAATACAGACAGAACATGTTGGCTGATATACAAAAATACATACAATCATACATATATGGAATAAAGACCAGAAACCAATTGCTGTAAAAATAAAAGAAATAGAAGATTAGACACATATACTACTAACAAATACATTGTAAATACATTACCAAACAAAAAACCATTGACTTACTTCCAAAGTTTAACCACTGGGCAAAGAAAAGAAATACAAAAATACAAATGAAGCCTCCAATGCAATCACATGTCCAGTAGTACTTCTCTAGAAACAATAAAAGTGTATGAGTCAATGCATTAAATACCTACTAACTGAAAATAAACAAAGAAAAATGATGAAATATGAATGAAAATAGTCACCTCTGGTCAACTGTATATTCTTCTGAGATTGTGCAGCCAAATGTTCCCAATAAAATGTTCCTTAGGTTAAAAGCAGTGTTGATCAACAAGGTGTTGGGCCTATATAGTAGATTCAGGATTATACAATCCTTAAGGGATGATGTAATCCTTACAGGTGCCTGCAACTAGCCATGTGATTACACATTCACATAAAGCATGACACAGTAAAAGCCATTTAAAGAAACATTACAGATACATGAAACATTACAGATACCAAACTGGGTGTTAAATCATACATGAAGATACTACTTACAACAAATTATATTACACACCAATCTACTTGTTCATTTAAACCATATGGTATTGTAGTATTGAGGGCATTGTTTTGGTATCTTCATGTATGATTTAACACCCAGGCCACATTGCCAGCTTTGCATGTGAAGTGACGTCTTCATACGAGCAACTTCTGAGCAACACTCTGGTATTTGGGCAAAAACTCTATAATAGAAGCTGGTTCTACTATAGAGTTTTGCCCAAATACCAGAGTGTCACTTGGAAGTTGCTAATGTGATGATGTCACTTTCTGTGCAATGCCAGCAACATGGCCTGGGCCTTTCTCTTTCTCCTGGTAAGTCCCCCTCCCCCCCTATCAGTTGCCAGGAGGGACTTGGCAACTCTAAATTCAATCCCCAGATTAGTTTTTTTCCTGCAAGCCTCTGGCTTCTTCGTGGGTTTCCCCTCAGGTTTCCAAATAGAGATTTAAAAAATCACAGGGGCAGGGGTGTCGAAATTTGTTGTGGGGGCTAGATCTGAGATAAATGAGACCTTTTTGGGCTGGGCCATGTGTGTCATAAAAGGTAATGCCAGGTAGTGGAGATATAAACTTTATAAAGGACACAGACAAACACAATTACAGATTTTTTAAAACTTTAAATAACACATTTCCAGTGAGTTCGACACCCCTGAATAAGAGCAGATTGGCATGGTGCTAACAAAATAGCACAAGCAAAACCAGAAAGCTTTTCGCTCCAAGGGCCACACCAGAAACGATGCCTGAAGATCTGTGATGGAGTTGTCCCAGAGTGTTTAAGAAGGAAATTGCAGCTATTGTTAGCCGAATTGCTTTATTTACAGCAATTGGCAATTCATAAATGGGGTCTTGCCAATTTATACCAAGGTCCTGTTCCTACCAAGGGTTACCAGAGAAGGATAACAAGGCTGTTGTAGTTAAAATAAATGTCTTTTACTTAAAGATATGTCTCATACAAACAATACTGATGCACTCACACATTCAATCAAGTTCCTTAGAATTACAGTATTGAAATAAGCACGGTTACATTAGCAGGTGGGGATGATGATGGGTGATACTTATCTGTCTTGCAGCTTGGTTGTCCCAATGAAAAATGGATAGGAAGAAATGGAAAGGGAGTTCACACATGACTAGAACCAGCCAGAACGTGTGGGTCTCTTGACTGCGGATCAAGAGATCAAAGTAGAAGCAAGGATTTGGGGATAGCAAGTGAGAAGAGGGGTAAAAGCAGATAGGGGTTGTTGCGGGGAATGCTAGCTAGGAAGGGCCAGGTGAATGGTCCTTTCCTTTTATAGTGGGTCCATTAGATGGGTGGTAACTGTTCCAACCTGTAGACCCAACTACCTGTTAGTCCATCCCAAAAACAATCCTATTGGTTGCATGTAGGGAGGGGTGGTTACCTAGAGGAGTGGCCAATATTGTAATCTAAAACCTTACTCAAATTATGGCATCTGGACAGGTGTGAAAACCAGGCGTCAAGAAACTTCAATGTGTTGCTGATGAAGCTGGCCATTCTCACTGTGAACCAAATGTTCATTTGGCTGAAAATACCAATGCACGAACAAAGCAGTTGATGGGTAGTACGTGACCACAAACAATTCAGCAATGGGGGCTGTCTCTTCTCAAGTTGTTGTTTCTCATTGCTCACAATAATGGAGTTTTGTGCTTCTCCACCAGGCTTGTAACTGTGTACACGTGTAAGGTGTGTGCAAGTACCTTCTATGTGTGGCATCACAACAGGTGACTTAAAGTGTACAGTTCTCTGAGCCTATGTGTGTGTGTGCACAGTCCATTGTGTGTAGCAATAAATATCTCCCTTATAAATAAAAGCCGAATGGTGGTGGCACTTCTCTAGGACATTCCACATGCTCCAAAATCAGTTTGCTCTCTGATCTGTCATTCAGAGGGCCTCTCTATCCACTGGCTGCTTTGCCTGAGTCCTGCCTCCAACATATAATATAAGATTATGCATGGGAAAGAGCAGGTATAGAAAGAGGTACTTTTCTCCCTTTTTCACAATACAAGAACTCGTGGGCACTCCATGAAACTGCTGAGCGGTCGGGTTAGAACGGATAAAAGGAAGTACTTCTTCAACCAAAGAGTGATTAACACATGGAATTCACTGCCACAGGAAGTGGTGGCGGCTACAAGCATGGACGGCTTCAAAAGGGAACTAGATAAGCATATGGAGCAGAGGTCCATCAGTGGCTATTAGCCACAAGGTATAGATAGGGGCAAGTGATGCTCTGTCTTCTTGGTGCTTGGGGGGGTCAACAGTGGGAGGGCTTCTAATGTCCTGGCCCCACTGGTGGACCTCCTGGCCACTATGTGACACAGAGTGTTGGACGGGATGGGCCTTTGGCCTGATCCAACATTGGCGTCTCTTATGTTCTTATGTTCTTACTAGGAATAAGGCCCGTTGTGGAAATAAATACAACGAGATCTAGAAAGAGGCTCTGGGAGAGTGCTCTGGCTTTGGGCAAACAGTGTCAGTTTGCTGTGGTGACCTCAGCAGGGTATAATGACAGAGTCCACTGTTTTCTCCAGAGGAACTGATCTCTGCTACCTGAAGAGCAGTTGTAATTTTGAGTGATCTCTAGTCCTCACCTGGAGATTGGCAACAATTGTTACCCAGGATGAAATGGCTGGTTTGGAGGGTGGAGTCTATGGCATTCTACCTGTCTGAGGTCCCACCCCTCCACCCCTCAAATCCCCAGGAATTTGCCAGCCCGGAGTTGGCAACCCCATCTCCTTCCCAGCTAACCATCAACCTACCATTATCTGCCCCTTTGACTTCAGCTGACTTC
>NW_015172018.1:266422-266607 GCF_001447785.1 Gekko japonicus | reverse complement strand
TTGGAGGGTGGAGTCTATGGCATTGTACCTGTCTGTGGTCCCACCTCTCCTCAAACCTCACCCTCTTCAGGCTCCATCCCTCAAATCTCCAGGAATTTCCCATCTGGAGTTGGCAACCCTATCAGGACTGGCCCCAATGTGTTTTCTCCCAAAGACCAAAGTAGGTGACAGGACCAAGTTTAGTT
>NW_015172018.1:254486-265278 GCF_001447785.1 Gekko japonicus | reverse complement strand
CCCCCGTATGATCCGCACAACTACCCTATGAGGTATGTTAAGGTTGAAAGTGTGTGAATGGTCCATAATCCCCCAGGCAGCTTTTAAAACATGAACCTGGGACCTGCACACCATCTGTGGCAGTAATGGGGTGACTGCTGGCACCATTTCCTATCGTTTTTTGCCTTGTGGTATTCTGCTTGTGGTGTGATCTGTCTTCTTTGTGATGTGGCATGATTGTGTTATTGGGTTTGTTTCTTTTCCAAGTGTCCGTGGGGGGGGGGGGGGGAGGAGTTGGAGGTGTGGAATGGAGTGAAGTCCAATCAGCTTCCATATGCAAAAGACCTTGAAACGCTGGACAGGACTGCACAAAGCAGCCAGTCAACCCAGCCAGCGTCTTCTGACTGACAGTTCTTGTGGCCAAACACTAAAGGTGTGCATTTGGAACGTTGGAGCCCACTACGGCTTTATATATAAGGGAGAGATTCTAGGCAGTTTGCTCCCACAGCTAGTAACAACAGAGGTTATTTGCAATGCAGCCACATTGGCTTTTGCCTCGGAACACAGAGGTCATTTGCATATGTGACTTGATTGGCTTTTGCCTCTAACATTCTAAACAGTTTGCTCTTCTGAGGTAAAATGTGTCCAATCTCCAGGTGAGGGCTGGAGATCACTCAGAATTACAACTGCTTTTCAGACGGCAGAGATCAGTTCCCCTGGAGAAAATGGTGGGCTCTGTATCCTTATATGCTGCTGAGGTGGCCCCCATGACAGCCAATGTGACGTAGAAGTCAGGGCTTCAGAGCACGGGAGAGGCTGCAGGTGTGTGGGGGGTGGAAAGCTTAAGAGTCAGGGGGAAATAAAGGTAGGTTGATAATTGGCTGGGAAGGAGATAGGGTTGCCAACTCCAGGTGGGAAATTCCTGGAGAGGTGAGGGATGGAGCCTGGAGAGGGTGAGGTTTCAGGAGGCATGGGACCTCGGACAGGTACAAAGCCATAGACTCCACCCTCCAAACCAACTATTCCCTTCTGGGGAATGATTGTTGCCAGTCTCCAGGTGAAGACTGGAGATCACTCAAAGTTACAACTGTTCTTTAGGTAGCAGAGATCAGTTCCTCTGGAGAAAATGGTGGACTCAGTGTCATTATACCCTGCTGAGGTCGCCACAGCAAATTGACACTGAGTGTCCAAGGCTGGGGCACCCGCCCAGAGCCTCTTTCTAGAGGCCGTTGTATTTATTTCCACAATGGGCCTTTTTCCTAGTAGTCCATAAAGCGAAATATCAAGTTCATTCTCTAACACCATGGAGAACTGAAATTTGGACTGGGGCCATAGCATTGGGGACGACAACAACAACAAGAGGCTTAACCTGTTTAACTGTTATTATTGATGTGTTTTATCTTTTTATGTAAGCCGCCCTGAGCCGGCCTTGGCTGGGGGGGCGGGATAGAAATCTGATAACAGATCTGTTTAGAGGGAGAGGTTTTTGTGAAGAGTGGTGGTACTAAAACTTGCATCTAGTGTATGTCCTGCCACACAGTTCCTCTGAAGAAGATCTTTGCCCACCAGATAAATAGTGTCTGATTGCAAATAATGAACTCTGTGGAATCCCAGAGGAAGAGATTTTAGTTGGCACCAAGCAACACCATGTGCGAAATGACTGACCAGTGCTTCCATCATGGTGTGGATTCATGGCAAAGAAAGTTCTCATCGAGTAACAATATATTATGCAATTACTGCAAGCAAACCTGTAAGAACAATGGTGGCCCATGTATATTTTATTGCTTCCCAGCTACCTTCTGTTATGTGAAAAATCAATCTCAAAAAAACAATTTACAATTCAGAATTCTCACAAGCAGAGAGTTGGCAGATCTTTCAGAATGCATTCATTGTCAAGATATTTGTATCTTCGGAGGCAGATTTCATGTTTTCTCCCCTCCTTGCCTAAACTTGAATCTTTCTACTTGAGAAATGTCAGAAGGACCTGACGCCGTGACAAAATTCAAATATTCTCAGATTCCAAATTTCCAGAGCTCAGAATTTTCATGACTTTGGCAGTGTTCAGATGTGACAATTTTGCACTGAAATAGATCGCTCAGATTTGTTTCCGCTCAATTATTTTGTTAACGTTTAGGGACAGCAGAAATGGGGGGGGGGGGGGGGGAGAGAGAGAGAGAGAAGTCCTTGTCTCAGACTGAACAGATGGAAGGTGAATTTAGAAAGGACTGTACCTTTCTTTAAATGTCAGTTATTGTGTTGGAGTTTATTATGCCTCTTTGGGACAGATGGCAGTGTTTAGGATCCGGACTGAGCATATACCTATTCTTGACACTGTAATGCTTGGAGAAAGTGTCTATCAGCTGAGATGCTTATTTTGGTGATTTGTCATGGGGAGAGCGAATAACTTCAGAGCAGTGTATGCAAATTGTAGATGATATAACTGTGATGTTGGCAAATTATCTCTTGTCCATGAAGCGAGTCTGCTGTTACAAAATCACCATGTACGAGACAATAGGGACTGGAACAAGAGCTAAAACAGTGTGTCTCATGGAACAAACAAACTTTATCTTTTTTAAAAAAAACAAAAAACAAAAAAACGAAAAGCGAACAACAGCAAAAAGACAGTACTTGGGTTCTTTCACACTCTAGGGTGCAACAAGATGGCAGGCTCAAGAGCCATCCTTTCTCATTTGGGCCAGTGTTCTGGTGCTGAGGCAGGCTTAACCCTTTCATGTTATGCCTTTGCCCCCTAGAAAAATAACCCCTGAGAGTTCTGGTAAGGGGAAAAAAATATTAGCTCCATGGAAAGGGTTCTCTGACTACAACCATAACCAAAGGGCCCCCCCCCCCATTTCAAGCTACTCGCTAGCCTTTAATGTCGCCTCTCACTTACTTGATGCCCAGACCCTGTGTCAGCAATCTCATTCTGATAAGAAAATGGGAAGGTTCATCAAACAGTAGTAGGTCATTTACATCTAGCTGGAGCAGTCACATTCGCCCACTTGGTTCATGAACTGCACACACTCAATTTATTTATTTACTTCATTTATACCCTACTTTTCTCCCCAGAGGGGACCCTAAACAATTTACATCATTCTCCTCTCCTCCATTTTATTCTCAAACAACCCTATGAGGTAAATTAAGATGAGAGGGGCTTTGTTGTATGTTGTATTCTGTACTATTTGACCTCTGAAGAAGGCCCTTGTGGGTTGAAACATGTCAGGTTATATATGGTTCTTTGTGTATTTGTCACTGATCACTTTATGAGGCTTTATTTGGGCCTCTTCCAGTTTTTAGCCTGATACCCTAACCACTACACCACACTGGTTTTTGGGAAGTTGTCCGGGTTGGGAAATACCTGGAGATTTTGGGTGTGGCTCTTGAAGAGGGTGGGGCTTGGAGTGGGGAGGCACTTCAGTGCAGTATAATCAGCCCTGGATTAACTATTAAGCAAAATAAGCATGTGTTTAGGGCACCAAGGGAAGAAGGGAACCACAGAGTTCCCCCTAGCTATCATGTCCTTCATTCTTTCACTGCCACACTCGGCAGGTATTTAGTGTTAAATAAATATTTTTTAAAAAAAGAAGTTGATATTTAATATAGTTTTGGGGTCCGGCCTGAGGGATGGAAGAAAACTGAATTTTTAATCTCTTATTTCACTTTCAGCACTTATTGAGTCATGTTTTGTCAGTTAAGCAACAGAAGGGCTGAGGGGCACCATTGTTCAGCTATGCTTAGGGCATCAATTGGCCTTAATCCGGCACTGGGTATAACACCACAGAGTCCACCTCCCAAAGTGGCCGTTTTCTCTCCAGGTGAACTGATCTCTGTCCCCTGGGGATTAGTTGTAATCCCAGGAGATCTCCAGCCACCACCTGGAAATTGGCAACCCTGGTTGGCACAATGGCCACTGCCAGTGAAAGAAGCTGAGCACAGCCTTTCTCTGGCTGTTACGGCAGCCATTTATTTGGTTCTTAATTTCCTTTATTTATTGAAGGCATTCATACGAAGCCTTTCCTGTGCTCAGAGCGCACTAGAACATCCTGTTCTGTCAATCCCGACAGAACAACTGACGGAACATATTTAAATCTGAGAATAGAGCTCTGTTTAACAATACATTTTAAGCCATAAATTGAGCAAATGAACAATTAAAAACAGCAATCAGATTTTTTTAAAAAGCATAAATTAACAGCCAGTTTTGCCAAAAGCTATCCAGCACATGAGTGGAATGCTTATGACATTATGTTTATGACAGCACATTAATACCGTGGCAGAAGCCTATTTCTTCTGGCTCTGATCCTGAGGTTACCTGCTAAGAAACAAAAGTTCAGAGGCAAGAGAGCAGCCAGTCCATACTTGAAGTATGGGAGGTCTTTGAGGGTGTGAGCCTAAGCAGGTCTACACCAGAAGTAAGTCCCATTTTAGTTAAGTGTTTTTAGGACTGCAGCCCTATAAATCCAGTTGCATTACTAATGTTCTGCATTATTGCTTATTTGAATGCGTATACGTGCTGTCTTTTGGTGAATCACAAGTGGTCACCTACAGAGCTGGGATATCTTAGCCTCTTGAGGATACCTAAGGTTGCATTTGTTTAAATCAGCACTCTGAATGAGAGATGTAAATTATATCTTCTGTCTCTTCACTGCTAGGGTTGCCAGCTTTGGGTTGGGAAATATATGGATATTTGAGGGTGGAGCCTGGGGAGACCAGGGTTTGGGGAGGGGAGGGACCTCAGTGGGGTACAGCCCACCTTCTAAGGCAGCCATTTGCTCCAGGGGAACTGATCTCTAACCTGAGGATCAGTTGTAATTCCAGTGTATCCCCAGGCCCCACCTGGAGGCTGGCAACCATACTGCCCCATGTTTCTCACTGCAACCTTCTGCCCTTGTTTCACCAGGCTAGCTGAAATGTAATTTCGGCCCCGTTCATACGAGCCCAGTTGGGACGGGAGCGGGACGGAACAGGGGCGGAGCAAACGGACGCAATCCCACCTCAACATCTGGGGAGCGTGACGTCTCCGTCCCTGATCCGGCCCAAATGGCGATACCCCACTGCAAAAACGAACCACCTATCTAGGTGGTTGCAGCCGTCTGGAGCGCCCCAAGCCGGCCGTGGGATCGGCGGCGCGTCCTTGCGCCGCCGCATCCCAGCCCCTGGCCGTACTGCGCATGCTCGGGCATGCGCAGTTCGGCAGCCTCCCCCTCCCATCGGGCTCGTCCTCCCCGGCGTCTGCTCTTGCCGGGGAGAAGAGGCGCTGCGGCCAGGGGATCCGTGGGATCCCGCCGCAGCGTCTCAACGTTGGAGCGGCTCTATTAGCCGCGCTTTTGCCTCGTGGTTTCCCTGCCGTGTGGCAGGGGCCTTCGTTCCCCAAAGCAGGAGCATATAGAACAATGGCTTGTTTGGTGTAGTGCTTAGGGGCGTGGACCCTAATCTGGGAGAACCAGGTTTGATTGCCCACTCCTCCACATGCAGCTGCTGGTGTGACCTTGGGTCAGTTACAAGTTCTCTCAGAGCTGTTCTCTCAAGATAATGAGCTGTTCTTGAAAAAGAGCAGTTTCTGTCAAGAGCTCTCTCAGCCCCACCTACCTAACAGGGTGACTGTTGTGGGGAGGGGAAGGGAAAGGAGATTGTAAGCCACTCTGAGACTCCATTGGGTGGTATAAATACAATCTCTTCTTCTTCTTCTTTTCTAAAAAAGGAGCACAACTTGTTTGTGCAACCTGAGGAAGGAGCTTTCAAGGCCAGTGAGAAGCAGAGTTTGTTTGCCATGGCCTTCCTCTGCAGAATCTTCCTTGGCTGTCTCCTCTCCAAGTGCCGATCCTGCTTAGCTTCTGAGACCTGACAAGATCAGGCTATATACCATGCTGCCTTCCCTCCAGAGGACCACTTAAACAGTCAGATATACAGGCTGACTTGATTTGACTAGACAACTTTTTCTTTTAAGAGGTTTTTAAATAGTTTCCCCAAACTCCACAAATGCTTCATAAGGAAGAAGGAAAGAAAAATCACATCAGGTCTTTATCTTTTCCTCCCTTTTTGATTTATTGGTCTTTTATGAGTTTTGAACGTAGAGCATATTCGAAAACTAGCTTTTGGGTTGGTTTTGTGTTTTTAGTAAAAAAAAAAAAAACACCAACCCCACAAACAAAATCCAACCACCTCTGAATGAAATAAAACGCACAATTTTGGAGGCCTGGGATGACGTGTGTCCATCACTTTTATAAGTGGATTTTCCCAAAATACCTTCAACATTTGTGCAAATGCTTTCATCTTAATTGAAAACCTTTGCCTTGCTGAAAAAACAGCTTGTCATTCAAAAGCTATTCAGAAAGGATAGTGTTTCGTGCAGTCCATTTTGGTGAGCCAGATGAATATTCAGATGCAGCCTTCTCCAGGGTTAGCTGTACACTGACTACTTGTTTTATCCTCTTTTTGTAATATCCCTTTACTTACAAATAGGCAGCTTGAAAATGGGGTGGCATCGACATGGACAGGACTTTAGGCTTGAAAGCATCATCAATTACTTGTAGGCAAAGTATATGTCCTAGATTAGGGGTGTTGAACTCATTTGTTATGAGGGCCGGATCTGACATAAATGAGACCTTGTCGGGCCGGGCCATGTGTGTCATAAAATGTAATGCCAGGTAGCGGAGATATAAACTTTATAAAGGACACAAACACAAAGGGGTGGTTTTTTAACTTAAAATAAAAACATGCTTAAAACATAAGCACTCTTGCAATATTCTGTTTATTTAACAGTGTTTGATCACTGACACCTCTTGCTTTGAATTGTTGCATCAAAAAGACTGTGCTGTTGCAATCTTGAGTATGCTGTTCAGGTGTGTACCTGTAAGCTGCAAACCAGGTGTGTACCTGTAAGCTACGATGACGCAGCAGCAGCAGAACTGGAAGAAAAAGCAGAAGACAGCCAGTTCCATTGCAGGCCTGATAGAAGCCCTCCCCGGGGGGGGCCTCAACCAGCCCCCGGGCCGCATGTTTGACACCCTGTCCTAGATCTTCCCACTCCTGCAAAGATCCTTCCTACCTGTAAGGTTGCGTCATAAGAACATAAGAACATAAGAAACACCAATGTTGGATCAGGCCAAAGGCCCATCCAGTCCAACACTCTGTGTCACACAGTGGCCAGAAATACCAGGTGCCATCAGGAGGTCCACCAGTGGGGCCAGGACATTAGAAGCCCTCCCACTGTTGACCCCCCCAAGCACCAAGAAGACAGAGCATCACTTGCCCCAGAACCCCTATCTATACCTTGTGGCTAATAGCCACTGATGGACCTCTGTTCCATATGCTTATCTAATTCCCTCTTGAAGCCATCCATGCTTGTAGCCGCCACCACTTCCTGTGGCAGTGAAGTCCAAGTGTTAATCACTCTTTGGGTGAAGAAGTCCTTCCTTTTATCCGTTCTAACCCGACCGCTCAGCAATTTCATGGAGTGCCTACGAGTTCTTGTATTGTGAGAAAGGGAGAAAAGTACCTCTTTCCGTACCTGAGCCATGGTGGGATGTCTCCAGTGGTCACCACCAAAACCAAAGTATATTCATGTAAGCAAGCATATTCTGTAGGAATGCCTAATAAAGAAGCATCTTTAACTTTCAGCTGTACAAAAACCAAGAGGAAAGGCCATCTCTGATATGTGAAGAAGCTCCTAGGAGCAGCAAGGGAGTCAGTTCAAGGGAAGCTCTAGCAAATGCAAGGGACCATTTAATCTTTGGTCTCTGTTCAGTGTGTGTGTTGTGTGCTGTCAAGTCACTTACTACCTATGACAATCCTATGGATGAATGACCTCCAAAACATCCTATTATTAACAGGCTTGCTCAGGCCTTGCAAACTGAGGTCCGCGGCTTCCTTCATTGAATCAATCCGTCTCATGGCCGGTCGCCTTCTTTTCCTGCTCCCTTCAACTTTTCTTAACATTATTGTCTTTTCCAGTGACTCTTGCCTTCTCATAATGTGACCAAAGTACAATAGCCTCTGTTTAGTCATTTTAGTTTCTAGGAAAAGTTCAGGCTTGATTTGATCTAAAACCCATTTATCGGTGGTTCACGGCATCAGTAAAACTCTCCTCCAACACCACATTTCAAATGAATTACTGTGTTCGGTACTGACTTAGAAATACAGAGGTGCTCTTTGCAGACAACTCGGATCCCCTTCACCTCTGCAACAAACTCAGTTTTTGTGTCTGCTGGTCTGTCAACGCTCCACCCCTCCTTCAGTTTTGCTCCACCCTAACCATACACCTCACTATGTAAGCCACAAAGGAAAGTCATTAAATTTAATAGATGGCCCCCTCATTGGAAGCCTCCCTCAATATCAAGCCTCATGGAGAAGTAATTAAATTTAATAGAAGCCTCAGCCTCCAAACACAGATCTATCCAGGACGCTCTTGGAAAAGAGCATTTCCTTTCCACCCATGGCAGCCTCGTCACCTGAAATATTCATGCTTTTGTAATTGTTCAAATCAAATCTCCATCTACAAAAGAATGTCCTCTAGTCCCGAAAATGATGGAATACCAAGGCCTCTAAGCATGTTCCTTGATTGGGGGGAGGGGGTGTGGAGAAAGAGAGATGGGGGAGAGAGAGACAGAGAGAGACGAACACCAAACAAAATAAGATGATAAAAGAAGTCCCCAAAAGTCACACTTTAATATTCCACTCTCATTTTCATCAATCACTGAAGCAATACCCCCTAGATCAGTGCATTAACTTGTTTATCTTTTACAACGAGAGAGAACGAGGGGAAAAAAACTTCATAGCTTCATCATTCATTCCAGAGTGGGGGGGGGGGGAACAAAAGCCAGCCACCGAAATTTGCATGGTGCTCAATTATACATTAGTGAACATCACTTGGCAATCTGTTCATATCAATTTAATTGGATTTTAATACTGCCTCTGATCTTGTTTTCTAATTAACAGCAGTGCCTGGCAATAAAGCAGAACCATGCACCCAGCAACACCTTTGATCTCAACCATATGGAGCGCCTCCGTGCTCTTGGAGGGGGAAAGGGAAAAAAAAAAAAGCTCCCTTCCCTCCCAATGCAGGCCGAGAAATACTGGGGGCCCCCAGATGGCTGTGTACCACTCACGACTGCGACTTCATTGATTATTTTCTCTTCTGATTGGTCCTGATTGAAAATAAATAAAACATGCACTTGAAACTGGATGCAAATTGGTGTCACCGTCTTTTCGGTTATGTTGATCGTGGTTCTCGGCTCCTTCTTTGGATGACACGCGCTTCAAGTAAACATTAATTGACTCAATGGTCTGTATTCGGGAGCACAACTTTTTTTTATCACCAAGACCTTGTGTTTTTATGTATAGCTACTGTCCTCGAAGCACAACATTTTAATTAGGACTGAAAGAACCTAACTGTTCATTCCTTATCTGCTTGATGCTATCATCATAGGCAAAGTATTTAAGCCTGATTTGAGCACAGCGGAATTTGATTTATATCGGCTATTTTTTGATGGCTCTCTGTCGACAGTGTGTTCTTTTTATTTTTCTTACACTCTTCTTTTCTCCCCCCTCCCCTTCCCAGGTCGAATTTGAAGTGCGGCGTGTTTAAGGACAACAGATGCTGCCGTGTCACATTCTCATGTGTTCTCCCAGGCTAGAGTTCTTGTCAGGCTTCTATGATGGAAGGAATTGATTAGCAGGGTGTTGGGTTGGTTTTTTTTGGTATTTGTGCAAAAGAGAGAAAAAGAGTAAGTGAGATATATATATATATTTTGCCCTGATTGCGGGGATTCTTATTCTTACCAAGGCAGGAGCTCCCGTCCCCAGCTGCAACAGTGGTCCCACCGATTCTAAGAGAAGACTGTGGCCTCCTCTTTGGGGAGGGGGCATGGCTCCATGGCAGAGCATCTGCTTTACATGCAGAAGCTTGTGGGTTCATATCCTGGTATCTCTAGTTAAAAGACTCAGGTAATGTATGTGTGTGTGTTAAGTGTCACACACACTAAATAATCCACTTTCAATGCACTTTCCAACTGGATTTTGCCAGTTCACACAGTAAAATACAGTTGGAAAGTGTATTGAAAGTGTGTTGAAAGTGTGTGATTGCAGCCTCAGTCACTTCTGAGTTATGGCCACTCTATGGCTGTGGTCACACACACTAAATAATCTACTTTCAATCCACTTTCAGTGCACTTTTCAACTGGATTTGGCCAGTTCACCCAGTAAAAATCCAGTTGGAAAGTGCACTGAAAGTGGATTGAAAGTAGATTATTTAGTGTGTGTGACCACAGCCTATGGATTAATGACCTCCGAAACGTCCTGTCATCAACAGCCTCGCAAACGGAGGGCCCTTGTGGCTTCCTTGATGGAGTCAATCTCTCTCATGTTGGGTCCACCTCTTTTCCTGTTGCCTACAGCTTTTCATAGCACCATTGTCTTTCCCAGTGAGATCAGGCAGTGAGTGATATGAAAGACCTCAACCCCAGACTTTAGAGAGCCACTGACTCTAAGTGGACAATGCTGAATTTGATAGACCTCTGGCTCAATGTAAGGGCAGCTTCGCGTATTCTTTATGCACACTCCTTTACAGCTTCCTCTATGGGAATGAATGGGACAGTCAACAAGCACAAGATATCCATCTGCAGAGAATTACAGAGACTTCCATAGAAACTTTGGAATGTACACAGATCTGGTGCATTTTTTTTAAAAAATCAAAGTCTGCCATGTAGAGATTTTAGGTTCAGCATGCTGTTGGAATGCTAGAAGAGGCTTCATGTACAACACAGGTTTCATGATAAAAGTTTTATTTCAGGGTGATGTTTTTGCAGTTCGTATATTA
>NW_015172018.1:216075-254472 GCF_001447785.1 Gekko japonicus | reverse complement strand
CTGCTGAACTTGAAAAGAAAATGAAATATATGTGTATTAAGTGCCATAAAGTCCGATTTATGCCAATCCCATGAATTAACTTTCTCCAAAACATCCTGTTGTTAACAGCCTTGCTCATAATGATATTAGAACTAGGAACCAGTGGCACTGGGAACCAAAGTTCTCACTTGTTGTTCTATATCGGGAAATATTTAAAGGACACGACCCCAAAGTAGAAGCTATGTTTTTGTACCTATGCAAGAATTTTCTTAATCTTCTAGGTGAAGTGTTATGGTTTGCTATTCCAGTTTCCAGTGATTTATTTTGATATAGAACAATGAATGCTTATCAACTGCTAGTAGCTCAATTGTTCCTGTTGCTGTTATTGAATATTTATGTAGTGTCATGTGCTTCCAGAGGGATTCCAATGTAAAGCCACCGCAGGGTTGCCACTTGCAAGTTGCCCTTGTGGCTTCCTTGATGGAGTCAATCTCTCTCATGTTGGGTCCACCTCTTTTCCTGTTGCCTACAGCTTTTCATAGCACCATTGTCTTTCCCAGTGAGATCAGGCAGTGAGTGATATGAAAGACCTCAACCCCAGACTTTAGAGAGCCACTGACTCTAAGTGGACAATGCTGAATTTGATAGACCTCTGGCTCAATGTAAGGGCAGCTTCGCGTATTCTTTATGCACACTCCTTTACAGCTTCCTCTATGGGAATGAATGGGACAGTCAACAAGCACAAGATATCCATCTGCAGAGAATTACAGAGACTTCCATAGAAACTTTGGAATGTACACAGATCTGGTGCATTTTTTTTAAAAAATCAAAGTCTGCCATGTAGAGATTTTAGGTTCAGCATGCTGTTGGAATGCTAGAAGAGGCTTCATGTACAACACAGGTTTCATGATAAAAGTTTTATTTCAGGGTGATGTTTTTGCAGTTCGTATATTACCCTGCTGTTTGAAAAGAAAATGAAATATATGTGTATTAAGTGCCATAAAGTCCGATTTATGCCAATCCCATGAATTAACTTTCTCCAAAACATCCTGTTGTTAACAGCCTTGCTCATAATGATATTAGAACTAGGAACCAGTGGCACTGGGAACCAAAGTTCTCACTTGTTGTTCTATATCGGGAAATATTTAAAGGACACGACCCCAAAGTAGAAGCTATGTTTTTGTACCTATGCAAGAATTTTCTTAATCTTCTAGGTGAAGTGTTATGGTTTGCTATTCCAGTTTCCAGTGATTTATTTTGATATAGAACAATGAATGCTTATCAACTGCTAGTAGCTCAATTGTTCCTGTTGCTGTTATTGAATATTTATGTAGTGTCATGTGCTTCCAGAGGGATTCCAATGTAAAGCCACCGCAGGGTTGCCACTTGCAAGTTCTGGGGCTGAGTTCAGACTGGCAGTTTGAAGCGGGAGGGAGTCGTGGCAAAAAAGACCTGGAACAAACTGTTCCAGGTTTTCCCGGTCACACTGCACTGATTGATGCGGGAGCATACCGGGGAGGAGGTGCGGCTGTAAGCGGCTTTTTCTGGTAATCTGGTTATGTGTGCTCATGCGCATAAGCACATCCCTACCAGATTGTGGCTTTTCACGTCCACGCTTCCGGGAAGCGGGATGGACACGGGATAAACGTGTTTTCCAGGGTTTGATACCACTTTCACCTGGTATCTTTTAAACTCGGGAGGGAAGCATTACAAGACGGGCTGAGTACGGCTGGGGAACGCCTGACAGATGTGCCTGTGTGAACAGACCCTTTAATCCATTTGTGAAACGTTTCTGGCTCGTGCCTATATCGGGGCAAACTGCCAGTCTGAACTCGGCCTGGATTGGGAAATCCCAACACAGTAAATAGTGGACTGGATTGCTGTCACTGAATGGTTCAAATTCTATACCTGTTGCCCTATAGGCCTTTTCGCATATTTTTGCCTGCTCTGGGTTGGGAAATACCTGGAGATTTGGGAGGTGGAGCCTGAGGGGGGCAGGGTTTGTGAAAGGGAGGGGCTTCACTGGGTTATAAAATGCCATAGAGCCTAACATCCAAAGTGGCCATTTTCTGGAGATCAATGGTAATCCCAGATCTCCAGCTACCACCTGGAGGTTGGCGACCCTAAGCCACAGTGTAGCACATAACTACATATACCTCTGCTCTATTGAAATTGTTGGTACGCATCTTCACACAATTTGCACTGGTCTTCGGCTTCATCCTTATTTCAAGGCACAAATTGATGTACAGTGTATTGATTTTGTGCGGTGAATATTTCATTTGAATTAGTCCAAACTGGACAACAGCAAACAGGTTCATAGCAACTTCCCATCTATTGTCTGTACCAGGTAGTTCTCAAAGATTATTTTGTGTGACAGCCTTATGAAAATCTTCCTTAGTTATGAGTCTATGCAAAAATAGCCCTTTATTCTGCACTGACTACATTACTTGTATATGCACTAAAGAACACAGTGCTACTATACCATGCCTCAGGGATCATTTAGTAGAAAAAGTGGTGCAGGAGTTCATTAGCATAACTTATTAGCATAACTTATTTGCATATGCCACACCCCCTGACATCACCGGATGTGTGTCAGAAGGCAACACCCAAGTGGTGCAGGAGTTCATTAGCATAACTTATTAGCATAACTTATTTGCATATGCCACACCCCCTGACATCACCGGATGTGTGTCAGAAGGCAACCCCCGCCACTCAGGCTCCACTGGACTGTTTTGGATTGCTAGGTATTGGGGGGGGGGGAAATGTGCAAATATGTCCTCGCAGAAGAGGGAGAGCTTGTACCTGAATAAAACTTGGTCTTAAAGGTGCCACTGGACCGTTTTGGATTGCTAGCTATGGGGGGGGATGCACAGATCTGGAGGGAGAGCTTGTACCTGAAGGCGGCCCAGGGGGGGCTCTGCAACTTACCTGGCTGCTTCTTGCTCCTTGTGGCCCAACTGAGAGCTGCTGGGAGCAGGGGGCGGGGCTTGTTGCATGTGCCCACCCCATGAGCTCCTTACTGCCGGAGCTCCGCTCCTGTGCACTCCCGCAGGAAATGACCCCTGCCATGCCTCAGTGGTGAGGGTGGTGGGAATGGTAAGATTTCGCATGGGGGACTGATGCAGGGGCAAAGGCCCTGAACAAGGTTTACAGACTTGCTTTTTGCTATATTCAAGTTTCAATTACAAAAAAACCAAAAAAACATGCAGCAGTGTATTTTAATTACAGCATTTGTTCTGACTTCTTTTTTTAAAAATGAAAATGTTATCAACACAGATGACAGTGAAATAAAGATGTTTGTGCACATTAGGCATGCATCCCACCCAGAGTGACTTTGTGTATAACTAATCTATCACAACTATCTCTCAGGTATCCCTGAGAAATTACTGCATGTGTTTGAAGGACATGTTGGCAACTGCTCCCTGCCTTCTCAAAACGATGACCCTGTCTCCAAAATTTTTTCCCTAAATTCTCAATTTACTCCCACTACATTTAATTTTACATCCTGTCTTTCTCCCCAGTGGGGACCCAAAGCGGCTTACATAGTTCTCTTCTCCTCCATTTAATCTTCATAACAACCCTGTGAAGTAGGTTAGGCCCAAGGTGACCAAACAAGTTTCCATGGCAAGGTGGGGACTTGAACCTTGGTATCCTAAGTGCTAGTCTGACACACCATGCTAGCTCTCAGCATTTCCCCCTCTTTTAGTTAGCTTTCAGCTTATTTATTAATTAAAACATTTATACCCCACCTTTCCTCATGGGTCAAGGTGGCTTACAAAGCTTTTCTTTCCAACCATCATTATGAGCAAACAAAACGGTCTAATACTGAGCCAGCCCATTGTTCCAGTTAACTTAGTATTGTCTACTTTGATTGGCTGAGGCTCTCCATGATCTTAGGCAGAGAAAGAAGTTTCCCTGCACTGACAACCTGGAATCTTTTAACAGGAGATGCCAGAGTCTGAAGGTAGGAACCTCTGCAAGTAAAACACACACACCCCATTCTCAAGGGGGGGGGTGTTTCTGGTTAACATGATGACTTTCCACCCTGTTTCCTGATAGCTGTTCCCTTCCCTTGTTTTTTGTTGAACGTTTTTTTAAAAAAATAAAGAAACAGAAAACTTGAGGGAGGATAGTGAGCTGTGTTTTTAATCCACTTTCAGTTTGCTGATAAAATTAACAACATGCTCCCTTCTATGGGGTGCAGTGACATTTTGCCGATGAAGAGGCAGAGCTGATAAACAATGAGGGTTTCCTGTTCAACTTGGCAAGGAGGTCTCTGTTGATTGGCTGCATCGTGCCTAGATTACTCGTGTGGTCTCAATCAGCCCCAGGACTTCTCAACCTTGTCCTCCTTAGTATGCTGAGACACCATTTTGATCTTGGTTGCAAATTTCCTTCCTCTGATAGCATATCAGAGATGGGGCTATGATGTTGCTTGATTTGCTTAGTAAGCTACTTTGGTGTGTGTTTTAATAAACTCCCCCCCCCCTGAGCCCTGGTGTTTTTCTGTCTTTTGCTATTTTTTTCGGTGGCTATTTCGCTGAGTGTTCTCATCTCTTCCAAACACGAAAGTTCTTTAAAAGTTCGGCGCTCACTAAGCCAGTCAGGAAATGTGTTTCTTCCACTTCAGAGCGTGTTCCAGAGGTTCAGTCCATACTTTGGCTGCTTCCCTGTGCTGTACCAGCATCCCAGGTACTCCAAAATTATTTGAAGCATAGGGTTGCCAACTCTGGGCTGGGAAATTCTTGGAGATTTGGGGGTGGATCCTGGGGATGGTGGAGTCTGAGGAGGGGAGGGGCCTCAGAGAGGTATAAGGCCATACTGTGCACCTTCCAAAGTGTCCGTTTTCTCCAGGGCAACTGGTATCTGTACTCTGGAGATCAGCTGTAATTCCAGGAGGTCTCCAGGCCCCATCTGGACACTGGCATCACTAAGAAGTGGCGAAAGCACACAGGAAGGCCTTGCTCATTTAGGATATCACTGTCAAATCCCACAGGCCTTTTTCTTGTTCATACATCACCATGGGGAGTGGACTGTTGGATGGATCCAGACAAAAAGATTCTCCTGGGGGTGTACAATATTATAATGAGGTCCGGTCTCCCATTTGCCCACCAGGGGGTGGAGAAATAATCTGCTCTTAGCCCTCAATTTCCCACCCGCAAAGGACTGAGTTGCTCTAGGAATCTCCCCTAATCTCTACGGTAAAAGCTATAGACTAGAGGAGTCAGTATAGAGCATCATCTGGAAGTGACATCATCTCCTCAGTCAAAATCTGCCCTACTGAAGCCACACTCACAATATCTCCTGGCATCTGCCAAGGCAGTGTTAGAATCCCTAGGTGAGGTTCATCACTAGGTTTGGTGCACATTTCAAGCCATACGTTAATAGTGCCATCCTAAACAGAGTTACATCCTTCTAAGTCCACTGAAGTTAATGGGCTTAGAAGGATATAACTTGGCTCAGGAGAGCATGGCTTAGTGATCCACTTTTTTGCCTTAACATTTTTACTGTGCTGACTCTGCTGTCAAAGAAGCACTTGAGTAAGTGGCACCCATGGGTGTCTGTCCCGCTTCTATCAGTGTCCTGTCATTCTAATAGAAAAAAGGTTATAAATGTGTTTAAACAAGCTGTTAGGACATTGACTTGTTTGTTATGATGTAATAAAACTCTCTGGCTCCAAACTCTGCAGATGGATGAACAGAGCTGTTATATACGGAAGTACTGCAGGCACCTAGCAACTGCAATCCCATCCATTTTGATATGGATTTTGCCATCGTGGAGGTCCAATCCTGTCTGACATAAGAGAGAGAGAGAGAGAAAGGTAACCTTTAGGAATGGGGATGAACCGGAAAAATGCGGTTCAGTCCATGATTTGTGACGTGCCCCGTTCACGAACCATGGACTGTCACAAACTCTTAGCTGCTTCACAAACTGGTTTGGTTCGTGAGGCAGTAGAGTGGCCGCCCAGTTGACCTGCCACAAACTTGACTTCACAAAGCATGAACTGGCCAAAATTCATCATGGACTTTAGTTTGTGAGCCAGTTTGTGCCCATCCCTAGTAACCTTATACATAGGGCAATTCTGCATCGTCTTTTCCCTCCATTGTTTAACGAAATCCATGTTGGAACAAAAATTCCCCTCTGCATTGCATGCTGCTTTCACTTCCTTTGATCATCGGACTTTATGGTACCTTCTACATTGCATGCCACTTTCACTTTCTTTGATCCTCAGGTTTTATGATACCTTCTGCATAGATTTATGGCCATTTTATGGATGTTCAGAAGTGACTTTGCAGTCAGTACAGTGTTTGCCCAGCGTTTGAGCTGTACCTTTTCTTCAGTGTTGAGAAAATGTGGGAGTGAATGCCAGATGCAGAACCAGCCATAGAAATCTACAGTGGATTAACATGCGGACCCAAATACTCTGCATCGATTCATTCTCAGCCAGCTAGGACCATCAAGTTGTGGAAGCCACTTTCCTTGTTCTGCTTCCAACTACAAGAGAGACTCAATGCCCAAATGTGTGCTGAAAACACAGTCCGCACTGATGACAAGTGCAAAGCTGTTTGTGCTGGCCTCTGGATTCAGTTGCTTTCCACCCACTCCTTAACAAATGGCCATTGCTGTTGCCGATAGTCTGTGGCTGGATGCTGGTAATCAGTGGCTGGCTGTTGCTTCACACTAGTGTTGTGATAGGGAATGGAAGCCACCTTCCCCCCAAATTAACTGTTTTAGATTTGGCCATTGATGCCGCTTTTCCTCCTTTTCTTTTCAAAAGAAGATTTTCTCTTTGATTTCTCGTTATAGTTTTCTCTTCCCTCTCTATTTATTTAATTAATTTATTTGTAGTCCACCTTTCTCACTAAGAATCAAAGCTGATTACACAATGTTTAAGTCAACACCTTAATAGCCAGTTTGGTGTAGTGGTTAAGTGTGCGGACTCTAATCTGGGAGAACTGGGTTTGATTCCCCACTCCTCCACTTGCACCTGCTGGATGACCTTGGGCAAGCTATAGTTCTGGCACAGCTGTTCTTGAAAAAGAGCAGTCTCTGTCAGAGCTTTCTCAACCCCACCTACCTCACAGGGTGTCTGTTGTGGGGAGGGGAAGGGAAAGGAGTTTGTAAGCCACTCTGAGACTCCTTTGGGTAGTGATGGGCAGGGTATAAATCCAACCTCCTCCTCTTCTTCTTCTAAGATGCACTCTTTTGTAATTTCGTCCTTTAGAGTGGGTTTTTTTTTGAGGGGGTGCTATACACGATAGGGTGGTGAGCTGGCAGGAAGATAGGAAGGTTTGGGAAGACATCATCTTCCTCTGAGGATCTTCAGAATGAATTTCTGAAAAAAATTAAGACCCTCTCTTCCTGCCCCTCCTCTCTTTGAACTTCTCTTTTGATCAAGGTGGAATTGGTTCAAAACAAATTCCAAAATACTAAATGGAGGAAAAGCAACAGATTGTTGGATTCGGGGGAGAAACTGAGTAAACAGGAAGTAACAGAATTTCTCTTAACAGAACTACTTCAGGATAGTAGGAATTAGGCATGGAAAAATCCATTGCTGCATGCCCATACTATTGGACTGGGGCAATTGTTTGTATATTTCATGATTACATCTGTGGCGAAATGGCCCAGCTCTGGCCTGTGGGCCCTATTCCACCCTGACCTCCAAGCTTTCCCCAACACCTGGAGAGACTTTTCTCTCTCTCTGGTAACCCACCGCCACCACCTGACCTTTGTAGGAATTGCCTGCTGGGAGGGTCAGGACTCCTAGCTTCCATTCTAAGTTCTGAGGCTTTGCCTCTGTGTCTCCCGTTGCCCAGTGCCTGGTCACCACAGGGACTGTTTGCTGCCTTGTGTGTCTCTGGAGGAATAGCCAGTTGCCAAATGACCACCTTCCCCCAGCTCTCCTTTCAAAATAGTGTATCCAAGACAGTGGAGGTCTCTGTGGTACAGAGAACCACTACCAGCATCCAAAGTTATAAAGTTTTTTTAAAGAGAAAATGTTCACAAGCATACTTTTAGCACAGCACCAGATTGAGTAAGGGAATAAAAAGAAATGGGTAAAACACAACTCCTCTGTCCCTCTCTCTATACATGCCCTATCAGATATTAAAGTATAGGAGAGGCTCTTTAGCTTAGGAAGTTACAAATCTCTACAGAGTGGCCATTACCTTGAAGCTTACTTCAGCTTTCCAGGCCAACACATAACTAATGGTTGCTTCCTCCAGAACTCAGTTAAGACTTCGGTCTGCTCTGATGGACTCAGCACCAAAGAGACCTTCCTTTTTGCTTCTGGGAGTTTTATCACCTCTCTTTTCCCCACCCACTGACCAGATCAGGCTAGGCCATTGAAGCTTTTCCTGGAGATTCTTCAGGAATTCCTTCCCAAAGTCTCTCTAGTATTTAACACCTCCCTTCTTGAAGGGGGGGGGGCTTGACCATCGCATTGTATAGACCTATTAGCCTTGTATGAAGGTGGGCTGAAGTTAGTCTGGAAAGCAATTGAACTGTCTTTCTCCCTTCCTGCCTGTTTTCTGCCCAGAGAGAGAGAAAAAAAATTAAAACTCAGACTGAAGGTTTTTCTCATTTAAAACCTCCAAAGAAACATTGCATTTCTTCATAACATCAGCGATGACATATCATCAGTGAGGCATGCAATTACTTTTGGATACTTGATTTTCAGGAGAATGGGGGTTCCCATGTCTGATTTGACCTGATCCCTGCCTTGCTATGTTCTGTACTAGATCTATTTGGCTTGCTCTGCCCACTGGTCTTGACAAGAGAAGGCAATGTTTTTCAAACCAAATATTGGTAGACTTCCATCAGACATTAGGAGAAACTCCCTAATGACTACAGCAGCTCACCAATAGAACCAGTTACCTAGGGCATGATGGGTTCTCTCCCACTAGAGGTGTTTGACCAGAGATTGTACAGCCATCTCTTGGGAATGTTCTAGTTTGGGATTTCCTGGACTGAGGTGGGGGTGGGACAAGATGGACCAGTAGTCCCCTTCCAGCCTTAATGACACCGGGCCAAATAACATAAGATGCTTTTTAGTTAGCTCAGTCTGGCTTTCCAGGACCAATCTCACTTTACCTGCAGCCACAGAGAAGCTAGAGGGAACACCATTTTAAGAGTCTATGGGGTCCAGTTCATCTCAGGATCACAGCATGAGGGGAGGAGAGGCTCCTGCCTCCCCCCTGTGCCATTTTCCTGAGCCAAAGTGGCCCCAGGGGAGTTATTTCCCCACTATGGAGCTAAAGGTAGAGGTTCTCTTGCTCGAAAGCCAGTCAAATCCGACTCTAGGGTTGCGGTGCTCATCTCCGTTTCAAAGCCAAAGAGCCAGCGCTGTCCGAAGACGTTTCCTTGGTCATGTGACCGGCATGACTAAACACAAAGGCGCACGGAACGCTGTTACCTTCCCACCGAAGTGGTACCTATTTATCTACTTGCAATTTCTTGCTTTCGAACTGCTAGGTTGGCAGGAGCTGGAACTAGAGATGGGAGCTCACTCCATCATGCGGCACCCGGGTCTCGAACTGCTGAACTACTGACCTTCCACAGCCTGCAGTTCAGCGTCTTAACCACTTGAGCTACCGCAGCTACATGGGCAATATTTCATGCATGCAACGTGCAGCTCCAACAATGGAGCAAATAATTCTACTGGGGACATTTTGGCTTGGGAAAACAGCATGGAAGGGAAGGAAGAAGCTCTTCCTCTTGCTGTAGCACAGTCCCAAGCCAAATCAGCCCCACACAGACTCTTAAAACAATGTTCCCTGCAGCTGCTGAGTGGCTATGAAGAAAGCATGTTGGGTCCAGGTAACCCTATCCTGAAACGAAAGACATCTTGTATAGTTTGACTCTGAAACACTAAACAAAACAACAAAATCAGAATGGCTGATCTGTGACGCCTAGTCCCTTTACAGCCATTCCTAGATCCAGCGACAATAGGAGATTAGGCAAAGTTTATATCTGAGACTCTGGCCGAGACCCCATCGGACCTCATAGTATACCTACCGTGTGACAGATGTAGTTCCACAACGCAATTCATTCTTCTTCATTCACTGTATCTTTTGTGAAGGAATGTTCACTGCCCTTCATTTTGTATGGACAGGAGAGCTGAATGGCTGAAAGAGAAACATTATTTGGCTCTGTTTACAGACAAATAAACAGGCTGCCTTCATTGCTCCCCCGTACCTTCTCTTAACAGTCCCTGCCCATTCATTCGCAGGCACTTAAAAAATGGCTGTCTACCAGCAAAGGGTTAATCGGAGCAAATAAAATTGTTAAATTGTTAATAATCCTCCCAATTTGATCTTGTTCCTTTTTCCCCCCTCGAGCAGTAAGAGGATAAGTGCGAGTGATAGCCAGATTTATAAATTATTTCGCGCAAGCTGAATGCTTTAAAAGGGTATATAAAAACCTGGTATGTGTCAGGCAATCCATGGAGGCATTAGTGAGCATAGCTGATTTCTCAGTCTTCCTGAAAGCAGGCACGATCATTTGTAAATCTTGCAACTGTATGTGCAGAATGGTAATTTGTCATTAGTCAGATTAACATGATCAAGGGAAAAGAATAGATTATTTACACATAAAGCTGCAGAAGGTCACTGATTTGGCCTTAATGAATAAATACATTTTAATAAAATTGTGTCAATATATTTTAGGGATTGATGCGGGAGTTTTTAAGCTGTTTTGCAGCGCTGGGATTTCATTTTATGTAGTGTGAAATGCGCTGTAATTTGAGAACGGTTCTGTTGAAGATGCACAGGCTCGGATTGCTTCCAAAAGAACTCTCTTGATTCAGCAGAGATGTCAGCTCTGAATTGCTTTTCTTTGGGTCTTTTTGTTTGCGCTGGCTCTTTGGCACGGATGTAACATGCCATTCATCCCTGTAAACACTTTAGCCATAAAGGGATTTGCGGTTATCTATAGGGGTAGATCAGCCAATTCATACATTGTCGTTTTAAGTGGCACAATAAAAAAAATATATTGCATGCCTAAATGATATGTGCCTATGACACAAACACACATTAGGAAACTTGTGCCTTACTGGGAATTATCACAGTATATGAGCCACTGATGGCTTTTGGGGTAAGCCACAAGGGTTTGCCATGCTGTCTCCCGCCCATCTGTTTTGGCAGTGGAAAGAGGTGTCAAGTTGCAGCCAACTTGTAGCGACCCCCTGTAGGGTTTTCAAGACACGAGATGTACAGAGGTGGTTTCCCATCGCCTGCCTCTGCGTAGCAAATTCTGGACTTCCATGGTGTCCCATCCAAGGATATCCAGACCAGGGCTGGCCTGGCTTAGCTTTTGAGATCTGACAAGATCAGGTTAGCCTGGGCCATCCATGCCAGAGCAATCCCTTCCACATGATCAAAAGTTCCTGGAGAAGGATAGCTGGATTGTGAAAAGACTTCGCTGGATCAAACGCAGAGCAGTGCATGCGCCTGAAGCAGGAGCAAGGGGATCCTGTGGTCTATATGTCTACCGGGTTTTCATGTCTGCAAACCTCTCCAAAGAGCCACAATTGGCTGTGTTGTAAAAACCATGTTACTTTTGTGGCTACATATAAGTTTCACAGTGGTCAATGGCGCCATGGGGTGGTTTGAGGATGTGAAAACGAAGGGGGGGGGGACTGCGACCACTTCTCCCTGTATGCTGTGGTTGCAAACAGAAAAGAGCTGGTGTGTATCCGAGAGGCACAGAACTCCCATCAAATGTGATACAAAGTCCTTGCGTTGTAATGTGTAGATGGATATTGCTTGTCTAACCATGGAGAATTCTAGATATCATATAATCATCTGAGGCTAGGGTTGCCAGCTCTGGGTAGGGAAATTCCTGGAAATTTTGGGGGTGGAGCCTGGGGTGGTGGGATTTGGGGAAGAAAGGGACCTCAGTGGGGAACATGATGCCATAGAGTCCACCTTCCAAAGAAGCCATTTTCTCCAGGGGAACTGATCACTGTAACCTGGACACCAGTTGTAATTCTGGGAGACCTCCAACCACCACTTGGAGATTGGTGACCCTAGAAAGGGCCTTCTCTGTTGTGGCAGCAAAACTTCAGAACTCCCTCCCCAAGACATTCATCTGTCTCCCTCTATCGGTGTCTTTCTCCAGTAGGTAAAGACTTATTTCCGTTTTGCCTAGCCTATCCCCAATAAGTGGGCCTCCTTCAAGTGTTGTTTTATGTGTTTTTAGTTGAATTTTCTCCCTCACGGATCACTGCCTTGACGTGGTGAGGGGGATTGCGTGGTTCGATGAGGCTGTGCGCTATGCTGTGGAGGGCCACCCAGGACGGACAGGCCACAGCAGAGAACTCAGACCAGGTGTGATCCACTGGAGAAGGAAATGGCAACCCACTCCAGTATCTTTGCCAAGAAAACCCCATGGACAGTATCAAAAGGCTAAAAGATATGACGCCGAAAGATGAGCCCCTCAGGTCGGAAGGTGTCCAATATGCAACGAACATGAAATTGAGCAAACTTCAGAGGACGGCGGAAGACAGGAAGGCCTGGCGTGATCTGGTCCATGGGGTCGCGGAGAGTCGGACTCGACTGTGCAACTGAACAAAAAAAAATTGAATTTTATAATTGTAACTGTATTCTTAATTATTTAAATGTTTTTTTTTAATTATGTTTGTCGCCATGTGGACCCTGATTGGGTGGAAAGGCAGCATGAAAAGTTTTTAAAGAAACAAGTAAATAAAATATAACATGAGATTCTTAAGTGAGCACACACTTTGTTTAGTTTGACCCCTGCAGGTGTACGTAAGTAAAGAGAAACTAAAACCTTCTCTTGGAAAGAATTTACACAACTTCTTCTTTAAGTAAACGCAAGAAGACTGCTGTAGAAGAAACCTGTAGGCTGCAGGAATTCTGAAGTTAGCGCTTACATAAGCATTCATGGAAGAGGGCTGGTGTTTCTTTTCCTTCTGCTTACAGGTCTTTGGGTCCAGAGAAACAACAACAAAATGTTGTGCCGCAGCATATTCATCAGCTCATGGTCAATACCCCCCAGGGAAACATAGCTCAGTAGGGTTTATATTGAATTTTGTAGCCCCACAGTTTTGACTCAACCTCCCTTGTCAAGATGTCTCACACTGTGTCAATGTGGTGAAATTACTTCCAGCTCCACCCATGCCTGACCCCCCATAACACCCAGGATTGCCAGGGGCAGGATTGGCGACCTTACTGCCAGCACAGTGCCATGGCAATGGGGCTTCCATATGGCAGGTTTCCCCATCGTCTCCCTGCCTCAGTCCCTACTTACTGCCACTAGTTACTCCCACCCCACCAGTCTTCCCTCTAAGCTGAGTTAGTGTGAGCCAGCTCACCATTTTTTAGCCTCCGGCTCACACATTTTTGTCTCAGCTCAGAAAGGATGGCTCCGGAGCAAACTAATTTATGCAGTCTTCACATGCTTCGCTCACAACTTTAATGCCAGTAGCTCACAAAGTAGAATTTTTGCTCACAAGACTCCACAGCTTAGAGGGAGCATTGCACCCCACCAGGACTTTTTTCATTTCTTTCTTAAACCGGCAATTAAGTCTCATTATATTGCTAAAATGTTACAACAACATGTCTCACGTTCTCTGTTTTCCCAGCTTTCATTTTAAAAGAAGCAAACGTGTCTAGTCCTTTTTTTGTGGAGATATGCCTTTTCCCTTTCAACTCCACAACAAAAGGGGCTAGAGACTTCCAAAGAAAGAAAGAAAGAAAGAAAGAAAGAAAGAAAGAAAGAAAGAAAGAAAGAAAGAAAGAAAGAAAGAAAGAAAGAAAGAAAGAAAGAAAGATGAAAATTCAGAGAGCCTGATTGTTATAACATTGAAATGATATTCAATTGTTGGTTAAGAAAATAAAAATCCCCCGGTGGTGGTGGGGTGGAAAGGGGTGGAAAGAGCCACTGCAGGGACAGAGGCAGAGAAAATGGCTGCCTGGTAGGCAGGACAGGGAAAATCCAAAACTTGCTGTCTAAATGACAGCCATTAGGCTTTACCACTCCTCTAGTGCTCTCTGGCCACCACCTCACAGGTGATCCATGGTCCTGTTTACAGGAGCCTAGATCATCCTTCAGTGAATGGTGGGGAGGATCCAAATGAAAAGCCACTTTATTTGTATGAAGGTGGCCAGTCACAATGGCCCTGCTTTTTTTCCTGAAGCACATGATGGGTGCCCGGAGAAGCGGCAGCTGGTCCCACAGAACCTGTGGGCACCACGTTGGGGAAACCAGCAGTAGACAATACTAACCTTGATACACCAATCATGGAATCATAGAGTTGGAAGGGGACTCCATGGCCATCTAGTCCAACCCCCTGCACAATGCAGGGAGATCACAAGTATCTCCCCCCCACCCCCAGTGACCCCTGCTCTATGCCCAGAAGAGGGAAAACAAACAAACAAATAAACAAACAACCCAACCCTCCAAGATCCCTGGCTAAACCGGCCCGGAGAAAAATGGCTTCCTGACCCCAATGTGGCGAGTAGCATTTTCCTGGGCATGTAAGAAAGGGCCACGAGAACTAATCATGGAGGCAACCCTTCCTGCCCTCCCTTCTTGTGACCTGCCTAAGTTCTGATTCAGTTTATGATCCGACTCAGTTTAAGGCTGATATGATGTGTATATATATAATAAGCAGATGTGATTCAAAACTAGGAACCTAAGCACACTTATTTGAAAGTGCGTTTTGTTGAAATTAATAGGGCTAACTTAAAAATAGATTGAGAACCGAGCTGGCTGCTTGGTCTGCTTCAAAGAGGTTAAGATCCACTGACATTCTGTCATATTTAACACATTTTAATTAGTATTTGTTCAACTTCACTCAAGGTCATTCCTTATCGCTCTACCTATCGATGTTACATTCATAAGTTCTCTGCCTTTGTTCTTTGCCGGAGCTAGCAGAATTGCAACTTTCCGAATTTTCCCTCTGAAATAAACCAATTATAACATTTTTCCCCGTAAAAAATATTACAATCTAGCTTCCACAGATATGGATCTGCAGTAACAATTCCAATTAAATGTCATAAATGAATAATTACTTCCCAAAACTAAAGATTTGAATTTAATAGGATACTTATTGTGTGTTAATTAAAGATTATTAAAATCATATGGTAGGGAGGTTGAAATTTAATATCCATGTAAAAGATATGTAGATAAAACTAAGTGATACATATTTTGTGTCTACTTGTTAAACCTCAATAAATATTGGTATTAATTTAACACACAATTATTGCTCTGCTTAAGAGTGCACAGTGTTGAAATCAAGACTTAAAGACTGATCAGGGTTTATACAGTTATAAGGTTTGATTCCATGCTTCACTTGTGTCAATGATGTGCTCCATGTGGGAAGGAATGACTAACGTGGCAGCATAATATCATAACTTAATCCAAGAAACATTACGATGGTATCAGGTGAGTTGGAGTTACCAGCATTCGGCACCTTTCCCAAACGTGGCCCAACCAGCTCTCATTGATCTCTTGATGTTTAAAATTACTCTACCTCCTCTCCTCTGCTTTCACTCATGCCAGGAATCCTTCTCCAGAATACCTGTTAGAGATTTTTTGTGTGTGCAAATAATAGTTCTGTTTTCATTTTCAGTCCATTCGATTCTTTTTCTTCATTAGTATTATCTGGCGCGTTTGTTTCTTTTCTTCAGTTGGCTTTCATCTCCATTGGTTGTTACAGGAAACATGTCTCTGGTTGTAACCTTTCGGTTCCCACTTGCAGTTACCAGGCTGATCGTTGGCATCCTCTGGGCCAGTATGTCACTTTGGGGTACAACCCGCAAGTGAAAATGGGTAGCTCTAGGAATTGCTGGGAACTCTGTGGTAAAACCATGGTGGTTCGGCCTGGCAACACTATTCCCACTTCACTGGGATAACATTCTTGGGGGTTATACAGCTAGCTCAAGGGATCCTTACTGACAAATCCCAGACAGATAGAAAGAAGGGTCCTTGCTTTAAAGGCAATTAAAATTCTCACAGAGCAGGCCCAGAAAGATGTTTGGCAACAATAGAAAGCAGAAGGTGGGAAGCGCTAGTAGTGGGTTGACTAACAGGGCAAAGACTTTTTCCGGCACTAGGAACCTTCCCATACGGGAGGGGTCTATTTCACTGGATGAAGAGTCTACCCTCCAAAGCAGCCATTTTCTTCAGGGGAACAGACCTCTGTAGCTTGGAGATCAATTCTAATGCTGGGAGATCTCTTGGTCCCACCTGGAGGTTGGCAACCCTACAGAAGAGTGTTCTGCCTCTTATGGTACTGATGCCCCAGGCACAAGTTTATTAGTGTAACAAAAATTGGGAGAAGTTGTATCTGTTCAGTTTCTGCTTGGACGCATCCTCCAAGTCCAATGTCTAGCTGGCAGGCGAAGGAAAACTATAGGTTCATAGAGTCTGTCTATGCAAGCATCTATGCAAGCACTGTTTGTTTGTTTGTTTGTTTTTACCCTACCTTTCTTCTGCAAAGCAGGACCCAAGTCAGCTGACAATTTTAAAAAGTCACATTAAAAACCTGTATACCATACAACAAACAGCACCAAAAATCTCATGTGACATGACCCAAGTAACAGTACTTCCCCCCAGACAACAGTTCTTTCAGGGCCTCAGGCAAATAAGGGTTGCCAACTCAGGCCTGGGAAACTGCCTGTGGAAGGGAGAAATCTAGGGAGAGATTTCATCTATGAATCTATGTCCTCCAAACAGTCATTTTCTCCAGGGGAACGGATCTCTGTAGTCTGGAGATCAGCCATAATTCTGGAAGCACTCCAGGGCCCCACCAGGAAAGGATGGGTCTGAGCGGCTGGTCTCTCTCCATCCTGATTGGCACTCTCTTTCCCCTCTGGTAGCATGTGACTGTACTGTAGTGATTTTTGTTGTTGTTCAGTCGCACAGTCGAGTCCGATTCTTCGCGACCCCATGAACGAGCTCTCGCCAGGCCTTCCGGTCTTCCGCCGTCCTCTGAAGTTGGCTCAACTTCATGTTCGTTGCATCGATGACACTGTCTAACCATCTCATCCTTTGCTGTCCCCGTCTTCTTTGACCTTCAATCTTTCCAAGCATCAGGGTCTTCTCCAGTGAGTGCTCCCTTCTCATTTGGTGGCCAAAGTATTTGAGCTTCAGTTTCATTATCTGGCCTTCCAGGGAACAGTCAGGGTTGATTTCTTTGAGGATTGACTGATTTGTTCTTCTTGCAGTCCAAGGGACTCTCAAGAGTCTTCTCCAGCACCATAGTTCAAAAGAATCTATTCTTCGGCGCTCGGCCTTCCTTATAGTCCAGCTCTCGCAGCCATACATGACTACTGGGAATACCATTGCTTTGACCATGCGGACTTTTGTTGGCAGGGTGATGTCTCTACTTTTTATCATGCTGTTTAGGTTCGCCATCGCTTTCCTCCCAAGGAGCAGGCGTCTTTTAATTTCATGGCTGCAGTCACAGTCTGCGGTGATCTGGGATCCCAGGAACGTGAAGTCTGTCACTACTTCCACGACTTCCCCTTCTATTTGCCAAGGAGTGATGGGGCCGGATGCCATGATCTTAGTTTTTTTGATGTTGAGCTTCAAGCCCACTTTTGCGCTCTCCTCTTTTACTCTGAGCAAGAGGCTCTTTAGATCCTTTTCACTTTCAGCCATTAGAGTGGTATCATCTGCATATCTGAGGTTGTTGATCTTTTCCCCAGCAATCTTAATTCCCGCTTGTGATTCATCCAGGCCAGCATTTCGCATGATGTACTCTGCATATATATTAAATAAGCAAGGTGACAGTATACATCCTTGTCGTACTCCTTTTCCTATGCTGAACCAATCAGTTGTTCCGTATCCGGTTCTAACTGTCGCTTCTTGGCCCTTATACAGGTTTCTCAAGAGACATGTGAGGTGGTCTGGTACTCCCATCTCTTTAAGGACCTGCCATAGTTTGTTGTGATCCACACAGTCAAAGGCTTTAGCATAGTCAATGAAGCAGAAGTAGATATTTTTCTGGTACTCTCTTGCTTTCTCCATAATCCAGCGAATGTTGGCAATATGATCTCTCGTTCCTCTACCTCTTCGAAACCCAGCTTGTACTTCTGGTAGTTCTCTATCCACGTACTGTTGAAGCCTAGCTTGTAGGATCTTGAGCATGACCTTGCTAGCGTGTGATATGAGTGCAATTGTGCGATAGTTTGAACATTCCTTGGCATTGCCCTTCTTTGGGATTGGAATGTATACTGATCTTTTCCAATCCTGTGGCCACTGTTGCGTTTTCCAAATTTGCTGGCAAATGGAGTGCAGAACTTTAACAGCATCATCTTCTAAGACTTTGAATAGCTCAGCTGGAATACCATCACCTCCACTAGCTTTGTTGTTAGTAATGCTTTCTAAGGCCCATTTAACTTCACATTCCAGGATGTCTGGCTCAAGGTCAGTGATTATACCGTCGTGTTTGTCAAGGACATTGAGGTCTTTCTTGTATAGTTCTTCTGTGTATTCTTGCCATCTTTTCCTAATCTCTTCTGCTTCTGTTAGGTCCCTACCGTTTTTGTCCTTTATCATGGCCAGCTTTGCATGGAACGCTCCCTTGATTTCTCCAATTTTCTTGAAGAGATCTCTAGTCCTTCCCATTCTATTGTTTTCTTCTATTACTTTGCACTGTTCATTCAGGAAGGCCTCCTTATCTCTCCTTGCTGTTCTCTGGAAATCTGCGTTCAGTTGGGTAAATCTTTCCTTTTCGCCTTTGCCTTTCGCTTTCCTTCTTTCCTCTGCTATTTGTAAAGCCTCATCAGAAAGCCATTTTGCTTTCTTGCATTTCTTTTTCTTTGGTATGGTGGTGATTGCTGCCTCCTGTACGATGTCACGAACCTCTGTCCATAGTTCTTCAGGCACTCTATCTATCAAATCCAGACCCTTGAATCTATTCTTCACCTCTACTGTATATTCATCAGGGATGTGATCTAGGTCAAACCTGAATGGCCTCATGGTTTTCCCGATTTTCTTCAGTTTAAGTCTGAATTTTGCAATGAGTAGCTCATGATCTGAACCACAGTCAGCTCCAGGTCTTGTTTTTACTGACTGGATAGAGCTTCTCCATCTTTGACTGCAAATTATATAGTCAATCTGATTTCGGTGTTGCCCATCTGGTGATGTCCATGTGTAGAGTCGCCTCTTAGGTTGTTGGAAAAGGGTGTTCGCTATGACCAGTGTGTTCTCTTGACAAAACTCTGTTAACCTTTGCCCTGCTTCATTTTGCTTTCCAAGGCCAAACTTGTCTGTTATTCCAGTTACCTTTTGACTTCCTACTTTAGCATTCCAGTACCCTATAATGATAAGGACATCATTTTATGGTGTTAGTTCTAGGAGGTGTTGTAGGTCTTCATAGAACCGGTCCACTTCAGCCTCTTCTGCATCAGTGGTTGGGGCATAGACTTGGATTACTGTGATGTTGAATGGTTTGCCTTGGAATCGGACAGAAATCATTCTGTCATTTTTGAGATTGTATCCCAGTACTGACTTTTGCACTCTCTTGTTGACTATAAAGGCCACACCATTTTTTCTACGAGATTCCTGGCCACAGTAGTAGATATAATGGTCTTCTGAGTTAAATTCGCCCATTCCTATCCACTTTAGTTCACTGATTCCTAGGATATCGATGTTCAGTCTTGCCATCTCATTTTTGACCACGTCAAGCTTACCTTGATTCATAGATCTTACATTCCAGGTTCCTATGTAGTATTGTTCTTTGCAGCATCGGACTTTCCTTTCACCATCAGACACATCCACAACTGAGCGTCCTTTCGGCTTTGGCCCAGCCGCTTCACTCTTTCTGGGGTTACTTGTACTTGTCCTCTGCTCTTCCTCAGTAGCATATTGGACACCTTCCGACCTATCACTACTGTAGTGATAGGGTTTATAATTTACAGACATTCCCTTAGATTGAACAGTGTTAAGGACTTGGTATTTTGTGGACCTGTCCTAAAATCACATGACGTTAGTGCTAGACCAAGACCCAGAGATATCTATATAAGATGTTTTAGTTGCTCTTTATAGTAAAGCTGTTTTACGCAAATCACCATTCTGGTAGTTCTCATCTGTGAACCCAGAAATATAATATTACATGTACAACATGTTTATTGTTTACAGGCCATGGAAATTAAGGCCTGGTTTAACTTACAATTTCAATGCTTTGTGGAGGTGAATTTGTAAGTGGCTTAACTCCTCTTTTAAATTGAAGGCTTTTGATCCTAAAATAACAACCAAAGCTATTTTTTATAGTTTACAGACACTTTGGAATGGAATTTTTAGAAAAACTGTTGTATCGTACTCTGTATCTGTTTTCTTAGCCATTGTAGGACAATTTTTTTAAAAAATTGATAACTACGGCAGTTTGGTTGGGGTTTTTTTTGTACTATTGTTGAATATGTGTCAAAGAACTAGTTCTTGTTCCGGTAGAGGTGGGGGAGAAGCAGCCAGAAAATTTCCTTGTTTCCTACGGGCTGTAACTGAATGTTAAGTAACAGGTCATGGACCAAAATCTGTGAGAATGGATTGTCTTCACTGAATTCACACAAAGGCAGTGCTAGGCTTTAGAAATAACAACATTTCTCCAAATGGGAGTTAGGCCCCTGTACAAGCAAATTCTCTGGTCTCTATTAACAGGGTTTCCAGACAGTGCCTGGCAACCAGCAGGAAGGTTGTTGGCGGAGACCTGAGGAGTCTGAGACACTGGCTGTGATGTTATATCACTTCTGGTAAAAAACCTGAAAGTGACATAAGGTAGCTGTAGGAACTGCTGGAAATTTTATGCTAAAGTCACTGCTCTGATGGTAAAAAAACTCAGAGAGTTTTTGGTGATTCCTAAAGCTAGGTTATGTCATTTCCGGGTTTTAACCAGAAGTGAGGTAGTGCCGCATGTGACACTGCTGATGTTAAAAAAAATTCTCCACCCACTGCTTGGAGTGGCAGTGGGTAATGGAAGTTGGGAGCAGGGGGATTACTTGCCTCCACTGGGGCCTGGTAGCCCCACTGATAAACCACTGCCCCTATTCTGCTCTGGGAGGAATTACTGAGACCCACAAGCTGCTGCTCCATGCCCGCTCTTCCCTTTGGCCTGATCGTATGTGTCAATTTCACACCATGTGCTGTGTGGCCGCACTACAGATGTGCAACCATTGCCAGTTTCTGTTTGGAAAGGACCTGCCGATTTAGGAGCAAGACTGGAGAATAACTGGGCAGGGGACTCTTGTGTTTCCCAAGATCGCTTATAATGTTTGACACCATGTCCTCAAACAACCCCATCCCCATCTCTATATGAGCATCTCAAATCAAATGTTTAAATTGGAGGTGAATGCATCTTGACTCTAGTTCCTGCACTACAAATGGTTACTCACATACTGTGGACTAACTCCATTCTCTTTCTCTTGATAACCACCTAATTGCATAAAATCTCCTCCCTCAGAGGAGGTAGCAAAAATATCTGAAACAAAGACATCAACCACGAGAAGTTCCAATGCAAGATTTAGACTGATGCAATCAACAACCACATGCTTATCGTATTTGGACTTCTCTTTCTGGCCTGCGTCCTGCAAGTAAAAGCTGCAGCCAGCTGTTCGTGAAGCAATATGTTGCAAAACTGTTGTAGAACTGCCATAAAACAGGTTGCTGAAAGAAACTCTAGTTTGTGAAGACAAAACTAGGCACAATTCAAAGTGCTGGTTCTTACCTACAGATCTCGAAATGGCTTGGGACCAGCATACTTTGAAGAACTACCTCCACCTGTATTGTCCAGCTCAACAGTTAGGATCTTCTGAAGTTTGGCTTTAAGAACATAAGAACATAAGAGACACCAATGTTGGATCAGGCCAAAGGCCCATCCAGCCCAACACTCTGTGTCACACAATGGCCAGAAATACCAGGTGCCATCAGGAGGTCCACCAGTGGGGCTAGGACATTAGATGCCCTCCCACTGTTGACCCCCCCCAAGCACCAAGAAGACAGAGCATCACTTGCCCCAGAGTCCCTATCTATACCTTGTGGCTAATAGCCACTGATGGACCTCTGCTCCATATGCCTATCTAATTCCCTTTTGAAGCCGTCCATGCTTGTAGCTTTCTGTTCTCCCATCATCTAGAATAGCCAGCTCTTGGCGGGGAAATTCTTGTAGATTTGAGGGAGGATGGGGTTTGGGGAGGGGGAAGGACTTCAGGATATAATGCCATACAGTCCCCTCTCCAAAGCAGCTCTCTGTCATCTGCTCAGTTATATTTCTGGGAGGTCTCTGGGCCCCACCTGGAAGCTGGCAACCCTACCAAAGCTGAGGTGAGTGGCAACCAGGGACTGGACTTTTTCAATGGTGGCTCCTTGCCTTTGGAATGCCCTTCTCTGTCAAGCTCACCTAGAGCCTACCTGACTTCCAGGTGCCAGGCTGAAACATTCCTTTTTAGGCAGCCTGTATAGTTTCTAGATAAATAAATAATAAATATTAGGAGCACATGGGAGAGCTCAATGTGCATGGATTTTATACATGCATTGCTGTTTGCAGGATCACAGGCAATTTCAACAACTTCCCCACAAATGATGTTAAAGAGGCTTATGAAAGCTACCTTTTTGCCATGTAAGTCAGGTTTAGATGCACTGATATGCATAAAGTAAAGGCAAATTACATGTATATGAGGTTACATTTAATTACCTGGAACAACCTTGTATGTTGAGCGAAAAATACAGTTTTCATTAACACCATATTAATTATGGTCGCTAAAAGCTGTAATTGACTACTGTGTGTCTCAGCTCATGAGTCAACGGTGACCAAATGTTTACTTTAGTCTGCCTAATTGCCTGCACACAACACTTGTTTCCCCTGGAAGTCTCCAAGGTCCAGTTTTCGCTTTCAGTTTATCCTGAGTAACTCTAGATGTTTGCATCGGGCTACAGAAAAAGCCAGAAGAAAAAGGGGCTTGCACATAAGATGGACCCAATAGTTTATTTCCCCATTTCTGGGAAAGGCCACAATGACTGCATTCTTGATTTGACAGAATTTGAAATCCAGTGATTTACAGGATGAACACAAGCTCTATGCATGCCACTTCAAGTAACCCTTCGTGCTGAGCCCTAGTGAGCCCCACTGTTTTTGGTTCCCACATTTTTATTGATTTATTTTAGGCCTTAATGGCTGTGATCATTCACACTAAATAATCCACTTTCAATTCACTTTCAATGCACTTTAAAACTGGATTTTGCCAGTTCACACAGTAAAAATCCAGTTGGAAAGTGCATTGAAAGTGGGTCGAAAGTGGATTACTGATAGGGCTGCCAAGTGGGGGCGGGTGGCGGGTAAACCCCCGCTTTGGAGGCCCGATTTCCACCGCCACGGAATTGGGCCCCGGGGGAACTCTGCCCCCCAAAGCGCAGCGTGGCTGCGTCACCAGAGGTGACGCAACCACATAGATCACGTTGGGGGCGTGGCCCTGATCGTCGGAGGGAAAACTCTATGGTTTTCCCTCCGACAATCGGGGCCACGCCCCCAACGTGATCGACGTAGCGCGTCACCTCCGGAATGTGCTAGTGGCGCGCACGTCGGAGGAGAGCTCCCGGAGCCCAGTGACGCTCCCCCACCGGTAAGTCAGTTAGACTTGGCAACCCTAATTATTGAGTGTGTCTGATCGCAGTCTATACCCTTCTTTTCTCCCCAATGAGGACCAAAAGAGACTCACATCATTTCCCCGCCTCCATTTTATCCGTAACAACCTTGTAAAGTAGGTTAGACTGAGAGAGAAAGAGCGGCTGGGCCAAGGTCTCGTGGACCCTAGTCTGATGTTCTAACCTCTACTGTGCTGGCTCTCTTTATATAGTTCGGTTGAATGAGCTTTGGCATGCACTTTCATCAACCGATATTGTCAACTGACTGGTTCAGCCAAATATTCTATGAAGCTAAGAGTGTCACTATACAAGTGAAAGTTTTATATTTCACTCATTACCAAGGGCAGAACCTCTTGACCCGTAGCTTTATAGCAGCCATGTGCAAATCTGTGATGAGCAGCTACTCTTCTGCTCAGCTTACAATTGGTTGGTGGATTGTGAGCAACAAAGAGTAGGGAATTGTTGGGGGACTTCTTGCCAGCTATACAACATCTCAGCTGTGTTATTGACTCCTGCCTGCAAGTATAAGGGCTGGGCATGGCCAGAGAAGAGCCCTTGGGTGGGAGCAAAGGGCAACAGCCAAAGTGCTCTTAGCCTACGTGGCTTGCAGCTTATGTTGGCCAGCCTAGTGAAGTAAGACCAACCGGGATGTATTTTGGTTCCTTGGGGCAAAAATGGCATAAAAGGCCATATATGCTTGAAAAATCCTTGCTTTTCATGAAGCTTTCAAAAATAGTTCAACATCGTATTGCCTCAGCTTTGCGGATGCACATTTACTTTCTGGCAGCTGTCCCCTTTACCTGTCCAGTTTCTGCTCAACACTTTGGATAGGAAAAAAAATCAATTGCAAAGTTATATTTTCTTTGTTGTCAATCCTGCTGGTGGGACAGTGGAGGAGAAAAAGACATGTGGCTTCCTGCCTGTCTGGTATTCTGGTCTTACGCATTTTACCTGCTCGACTTCCAGAGCAAAGCGTGTTCTTGTTCATGACATGTTCTAAACTGGATTGCAAATGCTTTGCATGTTCGTATAATGCTTCCTGAGGACTGTAGGAAATCCAGAGGATTTTGCATGTGGGTCATTTCAATGAATGTTGCTGAATGATGAACGTAGCATCTGTGCTGGCCCCACTGATGGACCTCCTGAGGGCACCTGGAATTTAGGCCACTGTGTGACAGAGTATTGGACTGGATGGGCCATTGGCCTGATCCAACATTGGCTTCTCTTATATTCTCATGTTCTTATGTAAAAGCAGAGCATGCATACTCAACAAGTAGGTCCTTTTGTCTGCATGAGAGGATTCTAGGGCATACATAAATCAAGCAAGCTTACAAATTGTGAGCATGTACCTGACCAGCCACCACAAAAATGTCACCAAAACCACTCGTAATCGTGCTGGTTTTATTTTGCAAACAAACCTCCAATGCGATTGTGTGGGGTACCTGAGAAAACAATTATACCAGAGGAAGTGAGTTTAATTTTCCAACAAGGTCTCTGAGAAACTCAAATCATTGCTAGGGTGGACCCAGCAATGTAGCACGAGTGCTCCTATCGGCTACCTCCTATAACTGCCGGCATGTTCGAACTGAGAGAATTGGCCTGTTGTGCATTGACCTTAATCAATGCCCTTAAAAGCTGTCTTTTAATAGTTGCTGTTACTTTGCCTTATTTCTATTTTAATTCCATTTTTTAAAGTTACGAAATTGTAGTGTGACCTTGGTGTCCTAGGGTAAAAGTTAAAGAGAAGAACTCTTCAGAAACTGTTGACATCTACAGAAATCTTACTTGACATTGTTGAACATCATAATAATTTATTATACTTTTAAAAAAGTTAATTTCATTGTTCACAGTACAGTTAACGTTTTTTTGTTGACAATTGAATAATTTTTTGTTGTTGGTCTAATGCAGTTTATGCTGTAAACGTCTGGGCCAGTATTGGACCATATTGTCCTGGTCAGTTGACTAAATCATGTCTGATCTGTCTTATGGCCAACTGAAAATTGAACCTGCTTCCACAACTAATGAATTGATTCCCGCATGTCACTATTATGGTTGTAGCTTTCCCCCAATAACTCCTTGCCTCCTCTATAACAGCACGATTTCTGTCCCATCTATACTGAAATGCGTAGTGCATACAATGTGTTAAAATGGCAACTAACTATATGGGGAAAAACATGGTGGTTCATTATGTTTCTAATGCTGACAATTTAAAGATGGTAGCCTGAAAAAAGCAGACGATGAAAAGGGGCCACAAGAAAGGTCATGGAGTACCAAAGCTCTGCTCTGGATCCTCATGGGTGGCTATGACATCAGCTGTACAATGATGTTCCACCAGACTGTGAAATCTGCACAGTGGTTTAGCACGATCATTATAGCATGCCATGTTTGTGTCTCAACATCACCTGTGGGTTGTCCTGGGTCACACACATCCCATGATTTTAAAGTTTGATGAATACTCAGCACTGGGGGGAGATACAGAGCAGCTTCAAGAGTCACATTGATAGGAAAAGATGAAGATGTTTCTTGCCCTTCTATATCTCCATCTCATGCAACATAGATCTATCACATCTGTCCAAACAGGAAGATGCTCAAGGTGCACAGCAACAGAAACTTGTGAGTGCTTCTCATGGATAGGACACCAAAGATTTCGAAGCTCAGAAGAGATGGAGGAAAATGGATTTCTCCCCTTTCTTCCCTTTCTTCTACACTTAGGCCTACTTGACACATACAGAGTGACAAGGTGACCATAAAGTGGTAAAATGCCAGGGTGGTAGAGTGACGTGTACCGCATCAGAATATACATAGAGGATTTTATTTTGGAATGTTCCTATATGGTACATAGAGGGTTGGAAAATACCTGGAGACTTTGGGGGTGGATCCAGGGAAGGGCAGGGTTTGGGGAGGGGAGGGGCCTCAGCATAGCACAATACCATAGAATCCACCCTTCAAAGCAGCCATTTTCTCCAGGGGAGCTGATCTCTGTCAGCTGGAGATCAGTTGTAAAAGCAGGAGGTCTCCAGACCTCATGTGGAGGCTGGCAAACCTACTCTATGGTAACAACTTTGTGCAACAGAAAAGCCAAAGGGTAAGCAAAGAGAGGGGTCCAGCATTTCTCGCTGAAGCCCGTTTTTCCCCATTTGCTTGGTTTTTAAAAGAAAATGTAAAAGAAGAAGAAGAAGAAGAGATTGGATTTATACCCCGCCCTTCACTTGGAGTCTCAGAGCGGCTTACAAACTCCTTTCCCTTCCCCTCCCCACCACAGACACCCTGTGATGTGGGTGGGGCTGAGAGAACTCTGACACAAACTGCTCTTTTTCAAGGACAGCTGTGCCAGAGCTTGTGACTGACCCAAGGTCACATCAGCAGGTGCAAGTGGAGGAGTGGGGAATCAAACCCGGTTCTCCCAGATTAGAGTCCGCACACTTAACCACTACACCATACTGGCTCTCAAAAGAGCATTCAAAACTGGTACCCAACACCTGCAGTCCCAAATGCAGCAGATCACCCTACCAATTCAACAGTGTACCACATAGGTCTCCTGCACGTGTAAAACCAGGCTTATAATACCCATTTACCACATCGAGGTTGCATAGAAACTTCCTACATAACGGCATTTGCTGCATGCGGAGGTGAGACGTTTCTGAACGGCCACCCATGAATGGCTGAAAACAGCTCGAGAAGCCACATTCTTTTAAGAGGTGGGAATGAGGTGTTTATTATTATTCTCCAAGGAGCTGAGGGTCACACACACATCATTCTCCCCTTCTCTATTATGCCTTCACAAACAACTTTGTGAGATGGGCTGGGCTGAGAGAATGTGACTGGCCCACATTTGCCCAGTGAGCTTCCATGGTGAAACTGAGTCTCCCGCATGAACACATGAAGCTGCCTTATGCTGAATCAGACCAGTCGTCCATCACGGTCAGTATTGTCTACTCAGACTGGCAGCAGCTCTCCAGGGTCTCAGGCGGAGGTCTTTCACATCACCTACTACCTGATCATTTTAACTGGAGATGCCAGGGACTGAAGCGGTAACCTTCTGCATGCCAAGCAGATACTCTACCATTCATCCATGGCCCCTCCCAGATACTAGGCCAACACTTTAAACACTGCACCAAACTGGTATGAGGTAATTTGATTCTACTTTGTGCTTTACTGTAGATTTGGCTTCCACGGATACATACAGTGATAGAGAGATGAGAGTTCCACGCATGTACATAACTTGATTTCTTCTTAGCTGATCACTTGACTCACAACTGAAATGTGGGAATGGACTCTTTTAGAAAGCATTGTGTGTTGGGAAATGTGAAAACTCTTTCAGTTGTGTGATAGTTCATGCAAATCTTTAACTGATCAGCAGTTAGTGATGAACATACATATGTGAAAAGGCCTATACTAGAGCAACAGTTTTAGAACTTGGCCCATTCAGTGACTGTTAGCAATCCAGTCCACTATTTATCATGATAGGTTTCAGTGCTGGGATTCCTGGTCTTGGTGAAAACTCATGGAAACCAGATGGCCTCTCATTGGCTGGATGTCTGAGGAGGATCAAGAGTGAAAGTTATTCCTTTCAAAGTCGGCTGTGTGTGACTGGCGCATGTTTAATTGGTTCCAGATCCGCTTTGGGGAGGCTGCAAAAGAGAAACAACTTGAGAATTGCGAGAGAATATACCCATGGCTTCCCAAGCCATCTTCTCTTTGGAGACCTGCCACTGCAAACATGGAGGACATGTAGATCTGAGGATCCATAATTTATGGCGGAAAGCTGAAATCCCAGGCAGATCAAAAGTCTAGCGGGGCAGCTGTTGTCAAGCGCTCAAACATTTAACTGATTACACTTGTGAGAGAGATCTGTAGTATAGATCTGAAGGGAGAGTTTGGCCTTTTGTGATGCTGGTTTTCATCCCACAATTTTCGAGCGAGCTCTTTGTGCCTTGTTTACTGTAGAGTATGATTAGATTTTAATTTAACGAGAAAGGAATGTATCTTTCATGTGGCATGTCTCATGGGGCTAGAGCTTTTACGTGGAGAAGGAGGAGGGGGGATGGGTTGGGAGCTTTTAAAGACATTGTGGAGTGTCCCAGTGGGTTGCTCATCTTAGAATTACTGTTTGTAAATAGGCCTGGCCAGTCTCGGGCAACATGATTTCAATAATTTCCCCTGTATAAATAAACCGTGCCTTCTGAGCAGGCCTCGTTACGGGAATTCTCCCTGGCTTTAGATTTGACCACAGACTCCCAGAGGCCTGCAACCAATCTAGATGGAGATTTTTTTTTTTTAAAAGACAGTCTCTCTCTCTCCCTCTCTCTTTCCCCTCTCTTTCGATAACCCATTTGGAAGTCATCAGGAGAGAAATCAATTACAAAATCATGAGCGGTGCAGAGAGAATGAATAGAGAGAAAACTTGAAGCCTGCAGCCAAGGAAATGGCTGGTTAGTTCAAATCAATATGCAGAAGGCAGAACCCCTGCGCTGTCCTCCTTGGGCCTTAGGTTGTTAGGTCACAATTTTGCTGTGATGGGAAAAGCGACAACTGGTGGAGTCTCACTTCCATGCTCATAACAGCAGTCTGGTTCTGACCTCGGGTTAATGTCCTTGAGCCACTGAACTCCCCCGGTCCAAACTTCCCTCCCCCCCCCCCAACTCCTTCTTGGCTGCACCTCCTACATGATGTTTTGGCCCAGCACTACGCTTTCCTTGGCTTTCCCCGCTCATATCGCTATCATCAGTTGCTTCTTCAGGCTCCTGCTTTTCAGTGAGTGCCAGTGTGGAGTTGGACTAGGACTGGGGAGATACAACTATCAGGCTGAATCAGACCAGCTTTAATTCTGATATTTGATTTTTAGTATTTTTTTTAGTATTTAGTATTTTTTAAATAATATACAAGCTTTCTCCAAATGCCATTTTTGGGGCATCCTTATCTTCACATTGTGTGTCCTGATAAGGAGATCCCCAGAGTATTTATTCATTTATTTACTCCATATACCCCACTTGTCTCCCCAGTGGGGACTCAAAACAGCTTACCTGTGAGGTAGGTTAGGCTGAGCCAGCATGGTATAGTGGTTAAGAGTGGTGGACTCTAATCCGGAGTACCGGGTTTGATTCCCCACTCCTCCACATGAAGCCTGCAGGGTGATCTTGGGCCAGTCACAGTTCTCTCAGCTCAGCCCCACCTACCTCACAAGGTGCCTGTTGTAGGAAGGGGAAGGGAATGTGATTGTAAGCTGCTTTCAGACTCCTTAAGATAGAGAGAAATGGGGAGGAGGAGGAGAAAGAAGAAGAGGAGGAGGAGGAAGAGGAGAAGGAGGAGATTGGATTATACCCTGCTGTTCACTCGGAGTCTCAGAGCAGTTTACAATCTCCTTCCCCTTCCCCTCCCCACAACAGACACCCTGTGAGGCAGGTGGGGCTGAGAGAGCTCTTTTGAGGGCTGCTCTTAAGAGAACAGCACTAAGAGAACTGTGACTGGCCCAAGGTCACACCAGCAGCTGCATGTGGAGAAGTAGGGAATCAGACCCGGTTCTCCCAGATTAGAGTCCATGCTCTTAACCACTACAGCAAACTGGCTCTTCTTCTGAGAGAGTGACTGGGCAAAGGTTACCCAGCAAACATCCTTGGCAATGTGAAGATTCAAACTTGGGTCTCCCAGATCCTAGTCTGACATCCTAGCCTCTGCACCATGCTGGTGTCCAGTATGCTCAAAAGTATCAAAGGAAAGCTGTCACCATTATTCCCTAGTTGTGAGTATCCATGGCGATCGCTGGAAACAATCCTCCAGTCTGATTCCGCAATGGCAGTGGCTATGACAAAATTGTCCTCCCAAGGTGAACATTTCCAAGGTACTATGCTCACAAATGTCTATACCAGTACATTTATTTGCTCCACGTTTTTATACTGAGGCTACCTGCACAATCGAAGAGGGAGTAATGAATTATTAAAGGCTGGAAATCAGCATATTAGAGATGTCTATAATACAAATTATTGATGGTGACATCCATCAAATACGTTATGGCTGGCTATAAGCAACTTAAAGCTTTGATTAACTTTGCGGCCATCTTTCAAACAAATTTATTAAAACCACCTTTGAATAATTCACTAATCCCTGGGATAAAGCCAACTTCCTAGGACAACTTGGGAGGCCAGCGGAGGGCTTGATCTTCTGGCCCTCTAACAAGGAACATTCTTGCCATGCCCAACGTGGGTGCCCACAGCCGAATCCAGGCCTGAGCAAGGCTGGTAACGATAGGATGTTTTGGAGGACATTAATTCACAGGGTCACTGTAAGTTGGAAGTGACTTGACGGCACTTAACAACAACAACAACAACAACAACAAAGCAGATATTTGGCAGCAAGGATAGGCAGCGTAATTCAGTTGCACCATTCTTGTATAGTGATTTTTTTTTAAAAAATGTAGACAGCTCAGGGTTGCAATCAAACCACTGAAAAAGGTAAAGGTAAAGGTAAAGCTCCTCTTGCCTTCTGTGGAGCAGTGTGGCATGGCAGTGCCCAGGGGTGCTGCTTGTCACAGTGCCATGCCTCCCAATCCCGACCCAGACCTGGTGATGAGGAAAGGCCATGCTTGCTGCACAGGAGCATCACCGTAGCAAGGCAGCTCCCGGAACTGCTGCTTGTCATGGCACCATGCCTCTCTGGACCTGGCCACAGGAGAAGGCCCTGGCCACCAACCAAGTGCATTGGTGTGGGGTGGTGGTACCCAGGTAGGTCTGCCAACCTCCGTGTGAGGTCTAAAGATCTCCTAGTATTATAATTGAAATCCAGACTACAAAGATTAGTTCGCCTGGGGAAAAAAAAATAATGTTTTGGAGGGTAGAATCTACGGCATCGTACTCCACTGAGGTCCCTCCCCTTCCTAAACCCTGCTGTTACCCAGGCTCCACCTCCCAAGATCTCATTTCTCAACCCAGAGCTGGCAACCCTACATGCTTGCTGTGGTGCCATGCCTCCCATCCTCCTATGGACGTGGCTATGGGAAAAGGCCACTCCCACCACTGAGGTGCCATGGTGTGGTGCAGCCCACCACAGCTGATCCCACAAAACCACAGGAGGCCTGTCTTGGTAGCCCTCCAGTTCTAGGACAGACTGGTACCCTAGGCCTAGGTATGCCTGGTGGATGGGCTAGTTCTGGCAGTTGATATTGCCTATAAATAGTGAGAGATGAATGTCATGTGAGGAAGTGGTGATGGATGGGGGGAAGGCGGCCCAGCACGGAGACTAGTGCAGGGCTACCAACTTTGCAAGAGGCCGGGCTATTAGTGTTTCCCTCTGACCTGCCCAACCTCCAAGTATTGTTTAGACCAAAATAAACTGGAGCAAAGGCCCTGATCTCCTATACATCACACTAATGACAACTCCGGAATGTGCTCTTTTTGAGTTCGACCTGAACAAATATGACTCACTCTGTGTTCCTCCAGTAAATATTACAAACCCAACACTTATCTTCAGATTCATGTCTTTTCCAGGATAAACCTCAAAGCGTTTCATCTGTCTTCTTATATCATAAGACTTGCTTTTATATGAGAGAGAGAGGTAGAGAGAGAGAGAGAGAGAGAGAGAGAGGGGGGGGGGAAACCCATTGTCAAATGGTAGATTAATGAATTATAACTAAAAGGTTGTCATTGGGAAACTTTTGTTTTAAATTATCTCAATTAAAGAAATGGTTCCTTCTATTTTTTATGTGTGTATAAAATCGCTGCACTTCCCATTTAACAACATAGCTTTCGTTTTCATTATCAAAATCATAAAAAAGATGGAAGTGATGGATTCCCTTTAAAATGCAAAGTGTTTCATGCCAGAAGTTCTCAGAAATGGGATTTCCCCCCCACCCCCTCCTCCCTATTTGCAGGTATAAAAGAATTATGTATTTTCTAATATTTCTGCAGCTACGTTTTATTTTTTTTGCTTCCTTTTTAAAGAAACCATCTCTTCTGTTTCTAAGTGGGGTGCATGAGTTGTCCAAAATTGCATTTTCACAAAACAAAGAACGAAAAAAGTGAAAGAGTTGAAATGAAAAGTTCTACATGTATAAAGCTGAATAGAGGAGTAATTCACATTAATTCAAAGCAGAGTCTCTTTATTGGATTATAGGCTGATTATGTTTACAAATATATCGCCAGAAGGTTTTTTAATTTTGGGGCAATTTCATTGTTCATAGATAGATATATCTCTCTATAGATACATATCTACAAAATTATGTGGTTATGTGCTTTAAATGAGATACAGCTCCTTCCTGCTTAATGTAATATATGCTCCCATTTTTATGGCACAGTGAGGCGGCCGTGCAATTTTATAACTATTTTTATTTGAAATATCATCATAAGTGAAAGATGTAAACAACATTATGTTTATAGACTGGGCTGGAGTTTCCATTCATGGCGACTTGGTGATTGCTGCCTCTAACAAGAGCACAGTTCACAAGGAAAACATGATCATCCCTATTATGCGCGCCGTTTCTAGACTTCTTCCGTGTTTTTTTTTTTTTTATAAAGGCAGTTATGCTTTCCTTATGGGGGCTTAAATATATTTTGCAAACATTATCCAAAGAATTCGTGTCATGCTAAAAGTAGGCCCACTGACTTGGTTGAAAGGGATAAAGAGTTCTAACTGGTCAATTAATCCATGGAAGACTATTGAGCACAATCCTGTGCTCCAGTAACGTCAGCTAGAAAGCTGTAGGATTGGATTCATACAGGTGTTGGAAAGTGCCGTCAAGTCACAGATGACTTATGGAGACCCTGTAGGGTTTTCAAGGCAAGAGACGATCAGAGGGGGTTTGCCATTGGCTGCCTCTGCACAGCCACCCTGGACTTCCTTGGTGGTCTCCCATCCAAGTCCTAACCAGGGCCAACCCTGCTTAACTTCCAAGATTTGACAAGATTGGGCTAGCCAGGGCCAGTTTGGTGTAGTGGTTAAGTGTGCGGACTCTAATCTGGGAGAACAGGGTTTGATTCCCCACTCCTCCACTTGTACCTGCTGATGTGACCTTGGGTCAGTCACAAGCTCTGGCACAGCTGTCCTTGAAAAAGAGCCGTTTGTGTCAGAGTTCTCTCAGCCCCACCCACCTCACAGGGTGTCTGTTGTGGGGAGGGGAGGGGAAAGGCGTTTGTAAACCACTCTGAGACACCTTTGGGTAGTGAAGGGCGGGCTATAAATCCAATCTCTTCTTCTTCATCATCATCTAGGTCAGGGTTTGGATCTCTACTAGGGGTGCTCAAAAACCTACCAGTTCAGCTAACACATGAAGCTGCCTTATACTGAATCAGACTCTTGGTCCATCAAAGTCAGTGTTGTCTACTCAGACTGGCAGTGGCTCTCCAGGATCTCAGGCATGGGTCTTTCATATATTCTGTGATCTGGGAATTGATGTTTCAACAATCCAGTCAATAATGCATCAATCTATTTGGTGGTCTTTGACAGATGGCCTTATTGTATTCTGTCACTGTCTTCCTCCCACCAGAACTGGGTTTTCATACACCTACATTCTAACAGAGCCTGATCCAGTTCTACTGTCCCCAACTCCTTACCACGTAACTGTCCATTCAGTGGGCAATTGAACATTGGATCACTCTAATCTAACTAGATCTAATTAGATCACTCAAATCAATAGGCATCACTCACAAATCATATGAGTGAGTTATAAATAAATGTAGCATTTCTATAAAATTCTATCTTTTGGTAATACTCTGAGTAGTCCTTAGTGATGCCAATGGCTGCCAATCAGTTTGAATTGGCAGCATTCTTGTGCATGCATAATTCTGTGAAAATCAGACACAAACCAGTTGGGTAGGCATTTGCAGCTGTTTGGCATGAACTGAACATCCACCTTTTTGGGTGGTCAGTGGGGACCCCGACTTCCTTTTTAATTATCATTAAGAACTTGTTTGATTCAGCCCATATTTTATATATTTAATTTATTTAACACATTTATTAGCAAACACATTTATTAGCTACCTTTTGGAACTCAGCAATAACCATAAAAACACATTAAAAACACAATTTAAGACAGTCGATTTTAAAACACCTAGATTAATCAAATGCCATTTTAAATTCAACCATCTTCAACTGCCTCCTAAAGACTGAAAGTGAGGGGGCCAGGTGCATCTCCCTGTGGAGGCTGTTCCAAATTGTGGGGCTACCACCGAAAATGCCCTCGCTTGTGTGCCTACCAGAAAAGCTTCTTTGATTGGTGGAACAGTTTAGGAGGGCTTCTCCCTGTACTCCTAATTCCCAGGCAGGAACATATGGGAGAAAATGGTCCTTTTGTCTGTCAGTCCATACTGTTCTGACTAAGGCTGCAATGCTAAGCGCATTTGCTATAAGTCTCACTGAACTTCTGAGTAGACATGCTCAAATGCCTGCTTTGGATAGACAGAGAATTCTTAAAAGGAGCTCCCTCCATCCTTCTCATAACCTGTGCATCGCTTTTATATGCTGTTTCAAATGAATGAGAACAGACAAAAGGTGTGAGTGTGTCTACTACCACTAAATTTTCCCTCCTCACCAGTGTTCCCTCTACGCTGAGTCAGTGTGAGCCAGCTTGCAGTTTTTTAGCCTCCAGCTCACACATTTTTGTCTTCCCCCAGGAAGGATGGCTCCACAGCAAACTGATTTATGCAGGAGCCAAATCACTCACTCACAGCTTTAATGCCAGTAGCTCACAAAGTTGACTTTTTGCTCACAAGACTCCACAGCTTAGAGGGAGCATTTGTGCCTTCATTCTATGTAGAATTATCACCTGAAAAGAGCTCATGTAAAGCAAGGATCACTGTTAGATTGCCTGGGATTTATAAATCTAACAACCTATTAAAATGGTCAGCTTAGACCTTTGGGTCCATTGATAATTGCTGAGGAAAAAATATAAAGGAATGTTTTAGGCATGGGATATTTAAGCCCCCCTCCATTATTCATGGCCATCGGAATAAGCATTAATACATTTACAATAAAAATAAGGATGATAATGGAACACATTGTGTTAGTCTATGAAAAGATGCTAACTTTATCGATTAGCTATTGGGGTGATACTACTATAAGGGAAGGGCCGCAAAATGAGAATATGTTATATGGTCAGTGGAAATCTTAGCCTGGGATCCTGTGATGGTTCTTAGTCACCTTGCATATTTGGGGAATGTGGCTCTCCCTTGCACCTTAAAATTGCATGGATCTGCTTCGGGGCACTGGCTACCTTCACATGAGCCAAATTGTGCACCAAATCTTGTCCCAGTAAATCGCAACTGGCACTACATGACCTTACCTACTCATTCTGGCAAACAGATGGCTATTGTTTGTACCTGGCAATTAGCAATTGTCTGCCTCCCTTGTCCTCCGTGTTATGAATATGATTTTTTTCTTGCACCAGCTTCGGTATCTCTGCCCCATATGTAATCCTTCTCAAATGAAGAAGAAGAAGAAGGGGGGAGGGGCAGGAGCAGGAAGAAGAGGAGGAGGAGGAGGAGGAGGAGGAGGAAGAGGAAGAATAGCTGGGAGAAGAAGCTGGATTTATACCCCGCCCTTCACTCAGAGTCTCAGAGTGGCTTACAATTTCATTTCCTTTCTTCTCCCCACAAGAGACACCCTGTGAGGTAGGTGGGGCTGAGAGAACTGCTCTTGAGAGAACAGCTCTGAGAGAACTGTGCCTGGCCCAAGATCCCCCAGCTGGCTGCATGTGGAGCAGTGGGGGCATCAAACCTGATTCTCCAGATTAGAGTCCAGCACTCTTAACCACTACACCAAACCGGCTAAGGGTGGAACTTCACAGCAGCAACTAAACTCAGCCCCAGTTGGTTTTGAGTTAGTCCCTTTCCTTTGGGGTAAAAGAATCAGCGGGAACATATGATTTTGAGGATCTGTATAAATTGAAAGAAGGACAGCCACTGAAGTAAAAATGAAGATTCTTCCTTTAGTTGGTATTAAAAGACACAAAGTTTAAGTTCAGATTCCAAATGCCTACTTAAAAGTATGATCTCATCTTGCAGCCATTCCTAATTTAAACAGCACTATAATGGAGAGCTTTAACTTACATGTACTTAAACTTGCGTATCTGGCTTATTTTTCTAAAGCTGGATGGCCAGCTCTCAATGCGTTCAGATTTCTTTTCATGTTCTAGCTGCACCCCTGCAAGGGTGTTTGCCCGTCTCCATTCTTCCTCCTCCTTTTGAATGATTTTTCTAGAAGAATAAGGAGGAGATGTACCATCAGAAAATTGGGGGGGGGGGGAGAGCTGTGCCTATTGATCTATTTTATTGACGTTATTTATAGTCTGCCTTTCTCACAGGAACTCAAGGTGGATTACACAGAGTAAGTCAGTAAAATAGACAAAACGGGGCACTCATTCAACAATGCACTAGGATCGTAGAACTCTGGAACCTACCAGAAATCTGAAAGTTACATTGAGGAATAGCATAAGTATTAACAAAGCACATTAAAAAGTGCAAAAATTACATAATAGGATCCTACGTACAGAAAGCCACACAGCAGTACAGACCACAGTCCCTAACCAGGTTGTCCAAAATGAAGCTGCCAGGCTTCTGACCTGAACATCTTGGTCTTCACATATACAGCCTGTCTTGAAGCAGCTGCACTGGCTGCCTATTGGTTTCTGGGTCAAATTCAAGGTGCTGTTTTTGACTTTTAAAGACCTAAACGGTCTGGGACCGTCATACCTGAGGGACCACCTCTCCCTTTACAACCCCCGTTGGTGGCTGCAGTCATCATCTTGCGGCCTACTGGTGTGGTGGGCCCTCAGGTTACATGTTTGGTGTCCACCAGGGTGAGGGCTTTTTCAATTGTAGTCTCATTCTGGTAAAATGCCCTCTCAGAAGAGACCAGGCGCTGTGGCTCCAGGAGCTCCCTAGGTTCTGCACCTCAAATGGCGTGGCCCCGCCCCCAGCGTGCGACGTCACTTCCGGGTGACGCGCGCACGAGTTAGACGTCGGCCGGGAGCCCCCCGCTCCCGGCCAAAATTCATTTGGTAACCCTAGTTCTGCAGGGCCTGTAAGGCTGAGCCTTTCTATCAGGCCTTCTCTGGTTAAATGTATTTTTGGGGCTTAATGCTGGATCCACTGCTATCCGTTGTAAATTGTTTGTTTTCTATGCTCTGTAGTTTATACTGTTTTATACGCTTGCCAGCCCCCAGGTCTGGGCAGGGGATCCCTGGTTTTAGGGGATTCTCCCCGCTGCAGACGAGCTGGCTGGCAGGGGAAACCCCACCCCTAAACAGGGATGTCATGTGGGGATGCTCTGGTAGTTGGGCAAACTCTATGGTTTGAGTGCAAAAAACCCATAGAACCCTGTGCAACGTCCCCAACATGATGATGTGACTTCTGGGTGATGTCATCACATTAGGGTTGCCAAGTGGCACTCACCACCTCCGCGGGGGACTCCCGGGTGACTCCCAGTGTGCGCGCTGCATGCACGTCACTAGGAAGTGACGTTATGACACCAGGCACGCTGGGGGCGGGGCCATGACCATACAAGGGAAAACCATAGAGTTTTCCCTTGTATGGCCGTGGCCCCGCCCCCAGTGCCCGGCGTGCCCACGTCACTTCCTGGTGACGCGCACATCGGGGAGGAGTTCCCCATGGGGCCCGATCTGGCGCCGCCGGGAACAGGCCTCTGGGGCAGGGGTTTCCCCGCCCCCCGGGGGAACTTGGGATCTCTACATCACATCAGGGACATTATGTGACATCCCCGCCCACTCCCGGAATGCCCCCCAAATCCCTCTGCCAGAGCGACAAAGGAACCTGGCAACCCTAGTGTTTTACTATATTTTTACCTCTATTTTTGTACTACTGTGAA
>NW_015172018.1:205651-216021 GCF_001447785.1 Gekko japonicus | reverse complement strand
GCTCTGAGGCCCACTTTGTGAAGGAGGGGCGGTATATAAATTAAAATAATAAATAATCATTTATCTAAGGCTCCCACCTTATGAAATGGCCTGCCTGAGAAGGTCAGGAAGGCTTCCACTCTCCTGGTTTCCCGCAAACTACGCAGAACTGAATGATTCAAGATGGCCTTTTTGCACAGGTAATAGGGTTGCGCTTCACATTATGGTGGGAGCCACAGCAGAGAAAGCACATGTGTACAGGTTGATTTTGCCCATGGGCAGGCTGGCACCTGCAGAAGGCCCTACTCAGATGAGCAAAGCTGTCATGGTGAGCATAAGGGGAGAAGCAGCAGACTCATAGCCAGGATTTTTTGAAGTCAGGGGCATTTAAATTTCTTAGGGGGCACTGGCTGATTGAATTAAAGGAATAGCCAGCTCCTTCCCTGCACCTGCCACCATTCGGGGGGCCTGGGCTGGATGGGAACTCATGGGGCCTTGCCAGTAAGTCAGGGGGCCTAGCCCCGAGATGCCCCACTGTAGCTACGGGCCTGAGAAGCAGTTCCCCAGATAGGAGGGGCAAAAGCCATGAAGGGCTTTGTATGTGATAGCCGATATCTTTAACTGAGCCTGGTAACAACTGGGCAGCAACTGGAGAATGGGAATAATATGCCTGCGCTGCCTCGCTCCTGATAGTAGGCAAGCCGCTATACTGATCATAGAGAGATCTCAATTTTCATTTGACATACCTGTTTGTTTAGCAGACCTACCATGTGCATTTGGCATGTTGGCAGCTTGCCTACTTAGGAATCCACCTCAAGAATTCCATCATGATTTCTTGTAATATTTTTAGCCTGTGGCATTCTGAACCTTTAGATTACCACATTTACTCTAAAGGAAGTCAACCCTGATTGTAAAACAACCCCCTTTAAAAAGGCTATATACATACAAAAATTATTAGACAGTACTTGTATGCAATTGGAAGACCCCCTTCCCTCTTTTTGATGGCATGCCTGTGAAAAAGCCTAGTCTCGTATTGAGTACACAGACAACAAGGCAGAGTTCTGATGCCAAATCATCTGAGAGAATGGAGACTGTGTAGCTGGTTGGGTCGAAGGTCCTCCTTCAAAAATACTGTATTCTACAACTTTCTTTAACATTCTACCAATAAGGTATGGGATTCGCCCCCCCCCCCCCCCCCCCCCCCCGGGGGGGGGGGGGGAAGACATCCCAATGGAAACATTTTTTTTAATACCATGCAATGTTGATTGATATTTGAAACAATTAATACATGGGGCACATACTCACACCAGACATTGCCTAGTAATCAGGAACATGGTAAAGTTTTGATTTAGTCATAATCTGGGTGCTGCTATCGACCAGCCTCTGTAGTCCCATACTGGGGAGGAAGCTGTGTTCCACCAGATAGAATGTCCAAAGAACTCTTGCCAAAGGAATGTTTTGTTCCTTCCCCCTGCTTTGATGTTACCGTCAGCTGCAACACCAGTCCCCACCCAGATTTCAGTTCTATTTGTTTGCTAGCAATGTACACAGAACCCTCACCTAGATGGCCTAGGCTATCCTGATCTTGTCAGATTTCAGAAGCTGAGCAGAGCTGGCCCAGGTTAGTACTTGGATGGAAGACCACCAAGGAAGTCCAGCATTGCTACGCAGAAACAGGCAAGGGCAAACCACCTCTGTTAATCTCTTGCCTGTAAAACTCAACAGCGTCACTTTAAGTCAGCTGCAATTTTTTTTTTTGGGGGGGTATTTTTGCGTTTGTGTGTGTGCGTGTGCATGCGCCTGTGCCTGGAAGTCATGGCAACCTTTGGTGACTCCTACTGGGGCATGGAGGACGTTCAGAGAAGTGGCTTGATGGCTAGCCTCTGCCTCCCTGCCCTGGTATTCTCTGGAGGTCTCCCATCCAAATACTTGCCAGGGTCAGCCCTGCTTAGCTTCCAAGGTCTGACGAGATCAGGCTTGCCTGGGCTCTCCAGGGCAGGGCTAAGTCTGCTGCAGTTTGATGGCACTCTCCACCCCCAATGAACGCACAGATCACACTGAGGAAGGGAACAAAGACCGCCATGCTTTACAGCTTGGGTTAGGTATGAGCACAGAGGCCCCGGTCATATGGGCCAGAAAATGTGTGTGTGTGGGGGGAAGCGTGGCTGTTTGCCTCGGAGGAAAATAACGTGTGGTTGCGCGATCAGACCTCCCTTCGAGGTCCCGTGGAGGTCCCGTGGTTAGGGGGCAGGTGCTGATCACACGATGATCCTGGAGCGCGGCAAAGAAGCGGTGCGGCGCGATCACACCAGCAATCGCTAGGCGCCGCTTCCGTGGCAAACGGGATGGATTTTTTAAAAACTGAAGTTTGTGCATACGCATGACTGAGCAATCGTATCTGCACATCTGAAGGCAGGTGGTGGGCTTACCGGAGAGGGCGACAGATGCTTCCGGACCCCAACAGAGCTCCGAGGCATAGGCAATGGAGGGGGAGGTGGGCCCCCTCGTCACAGCCACTCTAACCGCCTGCGCGACAGTGGCCATAGTGGCCCTCCAGAGGCGGCAAGCCTGGCTGCAGTGGGAGGGGGCCTCTTTGTGCGCATGTGCCGTTGGGCGCTTGTGCGCATCCTGTGGAGACTTGAAAAAAACCCACACCTGTTCGCGACGGGACATGGGTGGGCGCCGGATGCCACGGGATTCCATGGGATTCCACTGGAAACGCGATCAGGCGCCCGCCCTTGCCCCGCGGTTTCCAGAAACTAGTACCTCGGAGGTACTAGTTTTTTACCCCACATCTTCAGCGGGAAGCCTCGGGTTCGGCACGGGAGCTCTACGCTTCCCAGATGTGGTGCTGTGATCGTGTCTGGAAAATCCGCCTATCTTCCATCTCTGTAGCGTGGCTAATGTTCCGTGTGACCGCAGATCAGCAACCACCAGAAGTGCTCCTCTTTACATAGTTCCCCCATTTGGTTCCTTAATAGCTTTCATGTGGCTTTTTGATTTCTTTAGCTGTCTATTGCCCCGTCTTAGGATGGGTTGAATAGGAAACCGAGCGATCTGCATTTTTTGGAAGGAGCTGCATAGTTCTGTCTTTAGAGTCATACGTAAGAAAGAGGGAAAGGATGCTTGTTTTGTAAAGGGTTTGGGATTCTCAGAGCAAAAGCACTGCATCTGTGCCACCCTGTTATTACTTGTAATTGCAAGACTGGGTCATACCAAGATTGGATTAAACTGAGAATGATTTTGGAAACGCACAATAGTGTTCTATGGCTTTTTGTGTAATCTATGTGTGTGCATAAACTCTGTGCATGTGTATAAAACTTCAATTACCGCTGAAATGGAAGATATGGGGACCAGATATGGTCTCATCTGACTTGAATGTGTTTCTTTAAAGTTATGTAACTGATTTTGGTAAAGATACTATGATATTTCCTATCACACTATATTTAAGTATTAATGGATTTTTCCCATGAAATCTCTATCTCTCTTCTGCAAGGTAACCTTTGCCCATTGCACTTGTTTGATATTGTGGGCCTTTCCATGGCAACCAATTGTGATGTCATGCATGGAGAGATTATGAGGTCAAAAAGTGCCCAAAGCAGAGTTTAAAAACAAGAAATGGGAAATATTCAACCAAAAAAAAGCACAAATATGTATTTAAACTAAAATGCAGGAAAAACCAGACACAGCACTGAAATATATGCCCAGAGTGTATGAGTGGTTGTTGGTCAATCATTTTTTTTTAAAAAACTACAGAAGTATGTGGGTGGTACAGTTGCCAGCCTCCTGGTGTGGCCTGGAGATTGCCCAGAATCACAACTCATCTCCAGACTTCAGAGATCAGTTCCTTTGGAGAAGATGGCAACTTTGGAGTGTGGACTTGTCTCTCTGATGAGAATCATATGTCTGATGACCTGATGGAAGAGCCAGTTTGGTGTAGTGGTTAAGTGCGCGGACTCTAATCTTGGAGAACCGAGTTTGATTCCCCACTCCTCCACTTGCACCTGCTGGATGACTTTGGGCAAGCCATAGTTCTGGCACAACTGTTCTTGAAAAAGAGCAGTTTCCGTCAGAGCTCTCTCAGCCCCACCTACCTCACAGGGTGTCTGTTGTGGGGAGGGGAAGGGAAAAGAGTTTGTAAGCCACTCTGAGACTCCAAGTGAAGGGCGGGGTATAAATCTAATATCCTCCTCCTCCTCCTCCTCTTCTTCTTCTTCATAAAATGATAAATAATAGTGTCACAAACAAAAACACCTCTGAAGGCTAAAGTGGGTGAGAATAATAATAGTAATAGTAATAATAATAGTAATAATAATAATAATTGGTTTTATACCCCGCACTTCACTACCCAAAGGAGTCTCGGGGTGGCTTATAATTGCCTTTGCTTCCTCTCCCCACAACAGACACCCTGTGAGGTAGGTGGGGCTGAGAGAGCTATGAGAGAGCTGTGACTGACTTGAGTTCACCCAGCAGGTTTCATGTGGAGGAGTGGGGAATCAAATCTGGTTCTCCAGATTAGAGTCGACCTCTCTTAACTACTACATCAAACTGAGATACTGGGAGATGTGTAATAGGTTCTTCAGCGCCTTTGTTGTTCTAACAGAAGTGGTGGGAGGTAGGAGGAGCTGAGTTGGACAGTTGAGGTCAGGACATGATTACGGGGATGTGGTATTGAACTCTTCCCCTCTCACCTGAGCCATGTTTTCAACATCAAACAATCCCCTTTCAGATTGATACGAGAAGATATGGGATATATTTGTAATGGGGGGAAAATTGGACCAACAAGCGTTGTTGTTGTTCAGTCGCACAGTCGAGTCCTACTCTTTGCAACCCCATGGACCAGATCATGCCAGGCCTTCCCGTCTTCCGCCGTCCTCTGAAGTTGGCTCAATTTCATGTTCGTTGCATTGGTGACACTGCCTAACCATCTCATCCTTTGCTGACCCCGTCTTCTTTGACCTTCAATCTTTCCCAGTATTAGGGTCTTCTCCAGTGAGTGCTCCCTTCTCATTTGGTGGCCAAAGTATTTGAGCTTCAGTTTCATTATCTGGCCTTCCAGGGAACAGTCAGGGTTGATTTCTTTGAGGATTGACTGATTTGTTCTTCTTGCAGTCCAAGGGACTCTCAAGAGTCTCCTCCAGCACCATAGTTCAAAAGAATCTATTCTTCGGCGCTCGGCCTTCCTTATAGTCCAACTCTCACAGCCATACATGACTACTGGGAATACCATTGCTTTGACCATGCGGACTTTTGTTGGCAGGGTGATGTCTCTACTTTTTATCATGCTGTTTAGGTTCGCCATCACTTTCCTCCCAAGGAAATCTTTTAATTTCATGGCTGCTGTCACAGTCTGCGGTGATCTGGGATCCCAGGAACGTGAAGTCTGTCACTACTTCCACGACTTCACCAGTACCTGTATACATATGATGAAGTGGCACCTGAATACATGGTGAAAGATTCTATCTCCCTAAGTAGAGATGGTTGTTCAAGTAGGCATTTGTATAATTGATGGCATGAATAGTCACATAGGTTATATTGCAGTAACAGAACACCCTTTATAGCTTCAATGGTAAATCTGTTCCTTTCATCTGTCCACTGGGCATTCATTAAAAAAAATTGCTTTAGCATAGTCAATGAATCAGAAGTAGATGTTTTTCTGGTACTCTCTTGCTTTCTCCATAATCCAGCGAATGTTGGCAATTTGATCTCTCGTTCCTCTACCTCTTCTAAACCCAGCTTGTATTTCTGGCAGTTCTCTATCCATGTACTGTTGAAGCCTAGCTTGTAGGATCTTGAGCATGACCTTGCTAGCGTGTGATAGACTGAGTCAAATCAATATGCTTCTAATTTTGTTGAAATATGGTATCCTATAATTGAATTTATGGCAAATAATGAGTCTACCTTCCATTTCACTTATCCCAAAGAGTTCCTAATATCATAATACAGTTAGGTAGTTAGTTACAGTTTAGTAGTTCTGTGGTTATTTAGCTAACTTGTCAAAATTATTATATTTAGTATACTTATTGTTAGCCATTCAGCCATGTCCGACTCTTGGCGATTCTATGGACCAGCTCTCGCCACATTTTCCGATCTTGTACTGTTTGTTTGAGTTGTTCCATGCTCAGGCTGGTGTCTTTTCTTATGGTGTCTTTTTGTGGTGTACTTTTTACTCCTATGTTTTTATATGTCATCTCTCAACATTCTGTTTTTTAAATATCTGGTGTATATTGTTTCCAAGCTCTTACTGTAAAACTTTTACTTGATTCAATAAAGTTTATTTTTTAAAAAAAACAACAAAACCACAATCCCCTTGAGCTACTGTTTGCCTCATTGGGGGAAACACCTAGCAGCATAAGGCAGACTATATGTTTCTCCCAATGGGACTAATGGCATCTCCATGAAGAGTTTGGGAAAAACAATGCAGGAGAAAAGAATGAACCTCCCTCCCCCTGCACCTTGCCCAAATCTGGGACCCCACAGCTACTACTGAGCAACAAAAATATGTTGGAGATTGGTCAGGGACCTTCTGCTCTAAACTGCTTCTCACAAAGATCTCTATTCCAACAATGCTTTTGGAAAAAAGAAAAGGAAACCTGCTTGGCTGTGTAAATCCCACCTGGTACCTGAAAACCCATCAGCCCCCCAAATAGTTGAAGGGAACATTTTACTCCAATGTAATAAGCTCATTCTGCATCGGTTAGAAAGGCGGGAATGGAGAGCGGCAGTCTATAAAGCGAATGTTTCCAGACGTTCTCCGTGCTCTTGAGCATAGCAAAGCTGAACATGAACCTCTTTTGCAACAAGAGCCGAGGAGTGTGAAAATGGGAGTTAATCGTGCTGCAGGTGCTATAAAGCTAGGTGAGAAGAATGGTGAAGTTTCTAATAGGTACTGCTCGGCTGCCCAGGAGGCATTGAACTGCAACACATTGTGACTACCTGCTGCTGGGGAGAATCAAAAATACATCATGGAAGAACTCTCCGAGGAGAATCCTGCTTTGGGGGTGGTATCCTCCAGGGAACACTTTCTTGCAGACCCCTAAAGACTTGAATTGTTGGGGTGGGGGAGAGGGAGGGAGAGAGGGAGGGAGGGAAAGCCTTCAGGATGAAAAGGACATCAAAAGAAAAACAGCATGGAATGAGAATCTTCAAAGGGCAGCCCTCCCTCTTGGAGCAAGTCAAATTGCTTCATCGAATGCAAAAAAACCGGATTAGTATAAATACATGTTTCTCCTTCTCCAAATACAAATCTTTCTTTCTTTCTTTCTTTCTTTCTTTCTTTCTTTCTTTCTTTCTTTCTTTCTTTCTTTCTTTCTTTCTTTCTTTCTTTCTTTCTTTCTCTCTCTCTCTCTCTCTCTCTCTCTCTCTCTCTCTCTCTCTCTCTCTCTCTCTCTCTCTCTCTCTCTCTCTCTCTTTCTCTCTTTCTTTCGTCAGAGGAGAGTATCACTTTCTTAAAAAGGATCGCCCAAGAAGGACCTGCAGCCCATCAAGGAACTGTCATCCTCACATCTGTATTTGCCTGCACATTAATGGACAGGACTTGCAAAAATCAGATTTTGGCACTGCGTGGCATATGTTTGCACGTTTATCTGGAGCACACATCTACAGTAGCCAAGAGGCTTTGGCTGTCTTCTCTCGCTTACCCGAATGCCGAAAACCTCCTCCTCCTTATCAGGCAACCAACAAACCCAACTAAGCAGCCGAGAAAGGAACAGGTTTTCCCGGCCCTGTGCATTGATTGCTCTGTGGATTCCTTCTTCCCAAATTCCACTCTTCTGGTTTAACTAGAAGGACCTCTAAAATGAATTCCAGCCTGGAAGCAAACACTGTTTCCCACAGCTCCCCTGCCCGCCAGCTCACTTTTGTCTCCTCCTCCCTGCTTAGTTCACCAAATGACGGTGTCCTCAAGTGGTCACAGCTGAATCATGATCTGGAGGATTTGTTTTCAGGATTGAGGCCTCCTGGCTCAAGAGCTGGAACTGGGAATTTGAAGTGGAATCTGGAGCTTGCAAAGGGTTAAAGGTATGATCAGGGTAAAGGCACAAGCAGAAGATCTGACTGCCAGCTAGGGATGTGCAACTAAAAAAAAGTCAATATATTTCAGATCTGGATACCAGGGAGGCAAAAAATACTGGTATTCCTGGTTTTCTGGGTTCCAAATACTGGTTTGGTCATTAGATCCACTCCCTTCTCCACCAAGATTTTGATATTATTCAGCTCCATTACTTATGGAAGACTCTTTATGGAGGGGTGGAGGGGCTTGTTTTTTGAGCAAATTGTCCCCACATTGCAACAGCACTGCTGTTCCTTGTACTTAAAATAACCCCCAAATTTCAAGTGAATTGGACCTATGGGTTGCCGAACAAGGTGCTCCCAGCCATCATCCATGGTTTACTATGGGGAGGGGGGAATTCCATGCTTTCTCCAGGGCAAAGAATAGCCAAAGACACAAGAGTAAGCAAAGCAATCCCCTGCCTAACGTTTCTCAAAGTAGACAGAGCCAACAAATCTAAAGAATCAACACAGAACCAGGGATTCCCGGCAGAGCCACAGGACAATGTGGCAAGCCTGACACAACAAATGTACGACCAAAAAAATCCAAACTGATGTCAAACCACAGACTCGTCCAAGTCAAACCTAATTAGGCGGCTGCTGCAAGTGTAAGATCAGAGAATTTGAGCCAATGTTGAACCCGAGGATCCACCACGAACAGCAAACCCGAGCGGAAGCAACTTGCACAAAGAATAGAATATTGCGAAACCAACAAAACCAATTTAAAAGGACAGAATCAAAGCCCAACCAACATGGCTAGCCAATACCAAGACCCAGAAAGACACAGACACACCAGGAAAATAAAGGAAGAAAAAAAAGCCCTGGGGGGTCCCCTTAAAATGCTGGCTCCCAATATTTCCAGTTATTCCCAAACATTTCCAGTATTTTTCAAGACCTATTTCCCAGTATCCCGAAAAATCCTAGATACCACCGGAAGACTCAAACATATTTGGAAAATACTGATAGGGTAAAAAGGTAAAGGTAAAGGTTCCCTTGCTCGAAAGCCGGTTGAATCCAACTCTAGGGTTGCGGTGCTCATCTCCGTTTCAAAGCCAAAGAGCCAGCGCTGTCCAAAGACGTTTCCGTGGTCATGTGGCCAGCATGACTAAACACCAAGGCACACGGAACGCTGTTACCTTCCCACCGAAATGGTACCTATTTATCTACTTGCAATTTCTTGCTTTCGAACTGCTAGGTTGGCAGGAGCTGGAACTAGAGAAGGGAGCTCACTCCGTCATGCGGCACCCCTGGGTCTCGAACTGCTGAACTACTGACCTTCCACAGCCTGCAGTTCAGCATCTTAACCACTTGAGCCACCGCAGCTCCTTTCAGATATATATTTGGAGTGGATTTATACCAGCTCTGGTGAATTCAGACACTTCTTCCATACGTTCCTGGGCTCACAGGGAGAGGCCCTCCTGTCCCATCAATCAAAGAAGCTCATTTGATGGACGCATGGGAGAGGCCTTCTCAGTGGCAGTCCCATGATTATAGAACAGTCTCCAGAGGGATTGCTTGTGGATTCTCTGCTCCTGCCAGCCTAGCAGTTCGAAAGCAAGAAATTGCAAGTAGATAAATAGGTATCACTTTGGTGGGAAGGTAAGAGTGTTCCGTGCACCTCGGTGTTTAGTCATGCCAGCCACATGACCACGGAGAAGTCTTCAGACAGTGCTGGCTCTTCGGCTTGGAAACAGAGATGAGCAGTGCCCCCTAGAGTTGGATTCAACTGGCTTTTGAGCAAGGGAAACCTTTATATTTATAGATAGGAACTCTCAGTCTGGGGCAAGTGATGCACTGTATTCTTGGTACTTGGGGGGGGGAACAGCGAGAGGGCTTCTGGTGTCCTGGCCCCACTGATGGACCTCCTGATGGCACCTGGTATTTTTGGCCACTGTGTGACAGAGTGTTGGACTGGATGGGCCATTAGCCGGATCCAACATTGGCTTCTCTTATGTTCTTATGAGGTGTGCCTGGCCCCTGCACTTTGGATCTTTAGGAAGCGGTTGAAGACCATTTTGTTCACGACCACATTTGGTTAATTTACTAGTAGCTCTAAACTGTGATTTTAAATTTTGATTTTTAAATGCATTTTATCTATATTGTACGTCGCCTTGAGCCTGTACGGAAGAAAGGTGGTTAAAAATATTTTAAATAAAATAAATAGATTTAGCCAGCTAATTGGAAGGGCTGGGTTTTCCCTTCTACTAGTCCTTCCAGCTCCTAAGTTCACTGTAGTTCAGTAGGCTGAGCCACAGCTTCATCCTGTGGTTGCTTCTACATGGAGATTTTTTACCTGTAGGGATGGCAGAAAGCCCCTGTGTTCTGAGCAAGCCAGTGGGCAT
>NW_015172018.1:195266-205638 GCF_001447785.1 Gekko japonicus | reverse complement strand
TTTGTGTGGATCCAGAATCCTCATCTGGGTAATACACTTATTGCATACCTTATAATGGAACAGTCTGCTCCCCCCTCCTGATATTTGTGTGAGTTGGTTTACTCTCATGGAGTCCCCTGCTTGGTTAGTTCTCTTTTTTACCTAGAACCATAGCTGGTATGGGCACCCTTATTCTGAAACCAGTTGCTTGCATTCTTATTACTAAAGAGATGTAATATTGAACACGCTCATTACTGCTGCGTGAACCTGAGAGGAGGAATTGGACCGAGTACCCTGATCCTGACCCATGAGTATAAGGGAATATTGTAGTCTTCAAGCAGCCTATGAGATGAAGAAGAAGAAAAGGAGGAGGAGGAGGAGGAGGAGGAGATTGGATTTATACCTCACCCTTCACTTGGAGTCTCAGAGTGGCTTACAAACTCCTTTCCCACAACAGACACCCTGTGAGGTAGGTGGGGCTGAGAGAGCTCTAATTGAGAACTGCTCTTTCAAGAACAGCTCTGACAGAACTATGGGTTGCCCAAGGTCATCTAGCAGCTGCAAGTGGAAGAGTGGGAAATCAAACCCGGTTCTTTTAAATTAGAGTTTGTGCACGTGACCACTACACCAAACTGGCTCTCCACCAGGACCATGAGAGCTTGGCACTTGGATTTCTGTAGGACACTTCTTGCACTGTGGATTGGGTCCAGTGGCTACGGTGCCAACCTTGATGCCTAGGAAGCTGCCCCAGAAATAAGGTCATGTTGATCTTTCCATTCTCCCGTCAAGGTTAATTGGTTTTACTGTCCATGAAGAACAATTGACAACTTGAGAAGAGCAGATTTATATATAAATATATATACACCAGATCTTTGTTCAGGCAATAAGAAGATAGCGATCTCCCTTCTTCCCTTCCTGGCTGCTGATTCTCACCATAAATTAAAGCAGAAAGAACCTCCATCAAAGCCTTATTACTAATTCCACTGCCAGCCATACAGAAATCTGGGATGAGATGTCCAGCTCAGATAAAGGGATCTTCTAGAGCCACTCCCAGGCAAATGCCCCGATCAAGCCAGAAAATAGAGTTACCTGAGAGGAGGGAGTGGTGCCGATAGGCCTCATTGAGAACAAATGTAGTAATTTCGGGCTGCCTCCCTGAAGGTAATTGGCATAGGAAGCTGCAGCTTAACGTGCCAGGAATGCAATTTTGCTCAAAGAGAAGCAGAGCTTACTTCCCTGTTACGCAACTCTCACGGGCAACGTTGAATGGAAAAGCCGTGTCATCCCAGGGAAGATTAATAACATTTTTGCCCTCTTTCTTTTCAAGTCATGCCTAATCCCGAGGATTGGGTCCATCATTGAACCATAGCGATGTGCTCCTCTACGTATATCTGTTTGGATACAACCAGTGTTCCCTCTAAGATGAGTTAATGTGAGCTAGCTCACAGTTTTTTAGCCTCTGACTCACACATTTTTGTCTCAGCTCAGGAAGGAGGGCTCCAGAGCAAACTAATTTATGCAGTAGCCAAATTGCTTGCTCACAACTTTAATGCCGGTAGCTCACAAAGTAGAATTTTTGCTCACAAGACTCCACACCTTAGAGGGAACATTGGATACAACCATCTGTTATCGCAGAGTTCTGGATGTTCTCACATTCATTTGGGTTAGAGAGATGGTAATGTCCTGATTTCTAATCTCCCTCATTATCAGAGAGTTATTAAATTAGCATGACAATGCCTGAGATGAACAGTCAGCAACTTATTCTTACAGATACATAGAAAAAAATGGTTTTGTTTCAAGTTCTGTGACTTCTGGAATTGAGGGTTGGGGCGGTTGGCCCATCTAATGTATCTTAGCATCAAAACCAGCCTAACAGAGAGTAGCACTAGATATACAATATTGTTTTCCTCAGAAAGGGTGGGAAACTTATCCACACATCTTCGTAGACAGTTGGTTTACATTGCCCAGGAAATGGCTGCATACACGGAAATGGGAATCAGCAAAGCTGTGGAAGTCCTCAGGAGATTTTCCATTTCAAGCATGCTTCTCATACAACTATCCGGCAAGAGAAAGAGCTAGCTCAGTGCTTCTTAAATCCATGACCTCCTCCCCTGAATGACCCCTCCATGTATAAAATATTTTATATGCCACTTTCCCCATTGACCACAGTGGCTCAAGCCAACTTTTTTAAAAAGGACCCAATATCAGACCTACAATTGCAATTTTAAAAATTAAATGTAAAAAGACAAAAACACAGCTATACAACTTTCACTCAGAATAATACCTTCCTCATGAAGATAACTGCAAAAGGTGCGCCTAAAAATAAATGTCCTAATACAGAAGGTAAAGAACATAGGACCCTTCACATCTCTTTGGAGGGCGTGTTTCATAATAATAGAATTTGTCACTGAAAAAGAGATGTCAAGTGACAAGAAGGGGAGGTCCTTAAAATCCCAAATGCCAGCCACCATTTGCTCCCCAAAGTCCTGAATGCCCCCACCAAGGTCAGGATTGCCAAGCTCAGCCTGGCAACCAGTGGGAGGGTTGGGGACAGGGACATGGGGGCATGTGATGTTAACAGTGTCACTGATGCCACTATGTCATTTCCAGGTACAACCCAGAATGGGTAGCTCTAGGAACTGCCAGAAAATCTAGAGTGTCTGGCAATTCCTAGAGCTACCCATTGTCACTTCCAGGTTGTACCCGGAAGTGATGCACCAGCAGAGGCTTTAAATTTCTCTCTCTCTCACCACCACTACATGGAGGGCAGTGGCGACAATCAGCAGAAGCCCCCCCCCCTCCATAGTGGGAGGCTTGGCAACCCTAATTTGGCCCCAATTGAGTATCACTGAGCTAGGTACAAAGGAAAAGGTAGGGATGTTGTTGTAGGCATAGGAAACAGCATGGAAGAAAGTGGGACTCTGGCAAAAGAAGCAGAGACTACAGAGAGCATAGATTGATGTTGGGGTGCGGTAGGTTGAGAGTGGGGAGGATCATGGTCATTGTCTTGGTGCCCCTATAGATGGAGGAAGAATGAGCAGCATTGCTTTCTGAGATCAGTGCAGGGGCCCTCTTAGTGATTCTGGGGCCTTGTGTAAGACATCCAGGACGGAACCCCAAAATTACTGCCATCTTAGTGGCCACCATAGGGGGAGGCAAGCTTGGGGTGGGCTGGGCCTCACCCCATGCAAGGTGAGCAGGATCCACTGCTGCCACAGATGGGCAGGTGCAAGCAGTGGCAGGAGCTGCCTCCTCCTCCTCCTCCTCCTCCTTTCTTCTTCCTTCCCCTCCTTCAGGAGAGTGGAGGGCCATGGCTCTTGCCCCCACAAATGCAGGTATTTTGAGACAGCTGCCCCTGTTGCTTATTAGCTCAGGCCCCTCTGAATCTTTTTCTTTTTTTCTGGTGATCACCAAGAGATCATCATGATGGAGTAAGGACTTGAACCCTGGTCTCCCAAGTTGTAATCTCTCTCCAGTTTGGGTTGTCGGTTGTGTGGCTTGTAGTTGGTTCCAGTTAGCCCTTTCGTGCCTCCTTTGAGAGCCAGTTTGGTGTAGTGGTTAAGAGTGGCAGACTCTAATCTGGAGAAGTGGGTTTGATTCCCCACTCTTCCACATGAAGCCAGCTGGGTGACCTTGGGCCAGTCATAGTTCTATCAGCTCTCTCTCAGCCCCACCCACCCTGTGTCTGTTGTGGGGAGAGGAAGGGAAGGCAATTGTAAGCCACTGTGAGACTCTGATTGTAGGGCAGAGTATAAATCCAACTCCTCCTCCTCTCTTCCTCCTCCTCCTCCTCCTCCTCCTCCTCCTCCTTCTTCTTCTTCTCCTCCTCTCAGTCTCCCAGCTTTTCTCTCCATCCTACCTACTTCTGTCCTTGTTCCAGCCCCTCTTTGGGCACAACTTTTTAGTGCCAGACTCTGCCCTGCAATTGACACTGCCTTCCGATTGCCCTGCCCTGTCCAAGTTCCAGTTCTACCAAGACTCAGACCAGTTCCTGGTACATGATTGACTATCTATGGCTCAATAATGATGGGAGAGGAATAACAGAGAAGGACAGAGATGAATGGTGCAACAGTAGAATGAGGAAAGAAAGCAGTGCAGTGTGGCAAACACAGTGTAGGGAGAGCAAGGTCATAATGACTGGGAAGAGCCATGCAATAAGAACATAAGAAGAGTGCGGCTATACCAGAACAGCATTCTGTTTCCCACAGTGGCCACAATCAGATACCCCAGGAAGCCTACAAGCAGAACGTGGAGGCTAGAACTTCACTGTTGCTCTCCCTCCCTCAGCAACTTGCACGTTTCCTCTGAACATGGAGGCTCCATTTAACCATCATGTCAAACAGCTCCCTGCAGAGGTTGGGAAAAGCTGTTCGCCGTGATGGTTAAATGGTTCTTTATTTCACTGATGCTCCACTTTTCTCCCCAATGAGAATCCAGTATGGCTTACAACACAACCCCCATCTCTAATTTATCCTCAGAACAGCCATGTGAGATAGGTTAGGTTGTCAATAGATTAGGTTAGCCTGATATCACCCACTGAGCTTCCATGGCAGAGTGGGACCTTGAACCTAGGTCTCCTGACATTTGGGCCTGACATTCTAACCACTACATCACACCGGCTCTCATTCTTTCCTTCCTAGTCACCCAAAACATAACTAGATTTCTCAGTTTTTTCTACTTTCAACACCTTGCTAGGGCTAAAGAGAGAAATACATTTAAGGTGTGCTTAAGAACAGAAAGCCTTTTTGCGTGGCCGTACTGAAAGCGAGAGAGAGAGTAACCACTATGATTTTGCCTGCAGGTTGAGAGGGCTGCACTGAAGTGAATGTTCCTCCAGCGATGTTGTGGGTTTGTTGCTAAGGCCTCTGAGAAAAGCAAATTATATGAAGGTTAGCTCTAAGACTGACCACATCCTGTTAGATTTCGTTGTACATTTGGAAGATAGCTGCAGCTGACTTATTGTGCACAGTTTCCTTTCACCAAAGATTGCTGGCCTGGTACAGTCAATTTGTTTCCCATCTTTAGGATGTGTCAAATAATAATAACAGGCCCAGCAAACAGTGCAATGGGGGACTGCTGCTCACCTGCTCCCCAACCTCCCACCACAGTGGAATCCACTTGCCTTGATAGTGGCCTGAACAGATTACGTGTGTGGATGTCACCAGGCCATGAGTTGACTGAAAAGTGGGAACCAAGGCTGTCAGGTGGTATTTCTGGCCACTGTGTGATACAGAGTGTTGGACTGGATGGGCCTTTGGCCTGATCCAACATTGGCATCTCTTATGTTCTTATGTTCTTAGGCATGGTTCGAAACCTCAAAGAAGATAAAGCCAATCTAAGACTAGGAAAGGTGATTTTGGTCAAATAAGATGCTCTGCTGTGGTCCCTTTTGAACAACGTGAACCAAGGAGAAAATTTGGAACAGAGAATTGTACTTCTGTCCAGAGCAGCATCAGTCTTAAAGATCCAGTCTCGTAAATTGTGACCAGGCAAGGGGATGCCCCAAAAATCATCCACCAGAGAGTAACAATGGAGGATATTGTTGAAGCCAGCTATGCAAATAGCACCTGAATGCAGCAGTGCATTGCTCTCTATCAGAAGAGGCATAGTGGAGAGAGTCAATTGCTTTCTCCAGAATCTAAATAAGGCCAGGTGCAAATGGACTCTAGCAGAAGGTAAGCCAAGCTGAGCCCTCACTAGAGCTGCTGGAGTACCACAAGGCAAAACTAGGGCTCTCTTTAAAAAGAGATTGGTTCTAAGGTTGAACTTAGATGTTCATTCCAACCCTAGATCTCTGCACCATATAAAAGCTGAGGGATGGCCTTGCCCTGGAACAGTTTCAAGGCTGTTTCAACTAGAAATCCTCCTTTTGAGGCACTGAATTTAAAGATGGCCCCAGTGGTTCTTGAGAGTGAGGCTTTTGTTGTCTTCAGGTGGGCTTTCCATGTGACGTTTTTGCTAAATGTCACCCCAAGATACTTGAAGGTTCTGCCTTGTTCGATGGGATTGCCATCTACTCACCATTTAAATCTTTAAGGTCTCTTCCCCAAGACCATTACTTAGGTGTTAGCAACGCTGTTGTTCAGGGCCTTGTCCTTACAGAAAATGCCCAGTTTGTGTAACATCCTCCTTGACCCAATACAAGTGAAAGACACCAACACCACCATCCCACAGAGGTTGTATCCGCTAATCGTCATCGTCATCATCATCATCATCATCATCATCATCATCATCATCATCATCATCATCGTCGTCGTCGTCGTCGTCGTCGTCGTCGTCGTCGTCGTCATCGGGCTATTGTTGTGCTTTAGCTATTTTTTGGGGAACTGGGTAACCTTGTGTGGATGAGGCCACCAAGTTTCAACTGATTTCTATAGTGTAACACTAGTGCAGTTATGTCAAGCAACATGGATACAGTTGGCACTAGGCTGTCATTTGCAGCAGAACTCCTACAACAGAGAGGAGTTAATTGAAAGGCAGAAAGTAGCAATCAGATATATTATCTTATGCATGGATGTGATAAGGGCAGGATAATGTTTATTCTGGTCTAGATTGTGCATGAGAAAGTCCTAGCTTGCAGTCCCAAAGGGTGTCAACAGATTAACTCATCAGTCTGACTTATACTGAATCAGACCTTTGGTCAATCAATGTCAGTACTGTCTACTCAGACTGGCCACACTCTTCAGGGTCTCAGGCAAAGGTCCTTTTAACTGGAGATGCTGAGGCCTTCTTCCTACCACGCAGAGGGTCTACTACCACTGAGCCACTTTTCCAGATGTGCTTTGCCAATTTCTTATTGTTTGGTGGGAGGGTGTCCTTGTGCATCAACATTCCCCTGATTATCCCATTTCCTTCCTGCAAACTGATTCTGCATAAGGGATCTTCAATCCCCTCTCCCACACACAGTGGTGCGGTCACAAATCTATTACTTTTGTCAAATGAGAAGATGTTCCACATGGATGGGCACTTTGCCCCAGCTTCAATCAGCAGGTATAAGTTCACCGCAGGGAATTGTCCCTGCCTTAAAAAATAAAGATCACAAGGAGTTTTTCAATGGGAAAATGTAAAAAAAACATTCCCCAGGATAATGAAGTCAATGATTATGTTCCAGGGACAGGATCAATCTTTTTCCTGATCTTGGCACAAAATAAACATGAGGAAATATTCAGAAACTAGGCTGACCTTGCACCTCACTCCAAAGCCAGGAGTTTATTACATTTTCATTTCATTTCATGTTGAGATAAGAACATCAGAAGAGCCCTGCTGGATCAGACCAGTGGTCCATCTAGTCCAGCATCTGTTTCACACAGTGGCCAACCAGTTCCTCTGGAGGGCCAACAACAGGCTATAGAGGCTGAGGGCCTTCCTCTGATGTTGCCTCCTGGCACTGGAACTCAGAGGTTGACTGCCTCTGAATGTGGAGGTTTCCTTCAGTCACAAGGGCTAGTAGTCACTGATAGACCTGTCCTCCATGAATCTGCCTAATCCCCCTTTAAAGCTGTCTATGCCTGTGGCCATCACTGCATCCTCTGGCATCACTATATCCTCAGGAGCTCAGAGCGGTGTCCATGCCTCTCTTTCTCCATTTATCCTCACAACAACCCAGCGAGGTAGCTTTTAGGATGAGAGAGAGAGTGATTGGCCCACGGCCACCCAGTAGGATTGCCAGGTCCCTCCTAGCCAGCAGAGCCGGGGGGGGGGGATAGGGTGCCCAGATCCAGCTCAGGAGACTCCTGGAGATGTGGAGATGGAGCCTGGGGAGGACAGGGAGCTCAGTGGGGTTCAGTGCCATAGCATCCACTTTCCAAAGTGTCCATTTTCTCCAGGGGAACTGGCTTCTGTAGCCTGAAGCTATGTGATTCTGGGGGTCCCCCGGACCCACGTGGAGGCTGGCATCCCTGCCAGTGCCACCCAGTGAGATTCCTGGCCAAGCAGAGGTTTGAGTCCTGCTCTCCCTGCTTTTTGCCTGATACACGAGGCCAGACTGGCTTTCAAAAATCTCCTGATAGGAAATGCCCGTCCTAAATGATTCTTCAATTCGTGCTCCGTAAGCACAGAGAAAGGAAGGTGCAAGGGAAGTCCCTGCTTCTTGCCTCGGTCTGATACCTTATCAAGTACATTTTTAAAAAACATCATATGCCATGTGAATTGCTGTGATCTCTAGTAAATGCCATTCATGGTGATTGCTTACAGATGAAACATAATGAGCTCTTGCCTTCTGCCAGTCGGCGCATTCAGAGGCACGCTGGGGGAAGGAGTCGAACAGGTTTGGAACTGTGAGAAAGTACCTATTGACTTCTCCTTATATTCATATTGGCTCTCGTCCTCATTACCGCGGGAGGATTAAGCTCCGTTTCCCAGAATGCCAGGCCACGGGTCACAGGAAAAAAAAACCTGCCACAAATTTGCTCGAGGATTCACACAGCAGGTCAGTGTGGATGAGAACAGTGTGCTGGAAAAGATGGATCTCGGCAAGATGTTGCAAGCTAGGGCATCATTTGCATACCCCAGTGCCAGGGATATGATAGATGGCTTATATAATTATCTAACTCATCAGCATGATCAGTTTTCCACTCTTGGTACATTCGGAGCTGGAGCCTTCAGCTTTGCATACATTTGATAGTGTATCTGTGCGAATCTGCCGAGCGGCAGTTCCACTTTAAGTGCGTACCAGAGAGTGGGTGGACGGACTATTGACCACAAACCTAGATAATCTAGATCCACGATAATCAGGATCCCATTGGCACATTGGATGAACTTTTCCGGTTGGGTCAGGGCTATTTTTGGGCAGGAACGCACAGGAACGGAGTTCCGGCTGGCTCCCGAGTTGACCACGCCCACCAGGAACTCATTAGCATAATAGGCCACACCCAACAGCAGAAACTCATTAGGATTGGCTACATTAGGGGTGTGTGGCCTCACATGCAAAGGAGCTCCTGCTACAAAAAAAGCCCTGGGTTTTGACAACAAACAAGGTAAACAGAATAAGAAGCAAAAGGTTGGTGTGTCTGGATGACCACACTTCTGCGAACTTGGGGTGTGTAGCTTAATATGCTAATGAGCTGTGCTGTCAGGGGTGTGGCCTAATAAGCAAATGAATTTCTGCTGTTGGGTGTGGCCTATTATGCTAATGAGTTCCTGCTGGGCTTTTTCTACAAAAAAAGCCCTGGGTAGGGTAATGCGAGTTTTGGTGGGTGTGTGAGTGCCCCTGATCGTGCTCTTTCATAGGGGCGCATAAGGAGTATCCTGTCTTGTATGCAGCTCCTAGGGTGACCAACCTCCAGGTGGGGGCTGGAGATCTCCCACCATTACAACTAATCTCCAGACTGCATAAATCACTGATTTATTTAAAGCATTTATTCCACTTCTCCTGAAGAAAAATGGCTGATTCGGAAGGTGGACTTCATGGCGTTACACCCTACCGGGGTCCCTTCCAGGCTCCACTCTCAAATCTCCAGGTATTTCCAAGCCCAGAGTTGGCAACTCTAGCAGATCCCCTGCTGTTGAACACAGGCAGCATCTCCAAAGCCGCACCCCCTTTCAATGGAGACAGCAGATCTGAAAGGGATTCTCGTCAAGAGCATCAGAATGTACTCCGAGCTCAGGGTCAGAGGGCATCCCTAAAAGACAGAAGAACAGCACCTGCTCCGACCTTCTTGGTTGTGCTTCCCTGGAAAAGATCTGCTCTCAGAACCAGGTCATGAGAATGGACAGTGCAATCCTTCGCAGAGCTGCGCCATTCCTAAGTGCTGTGAAGTCTGTAGGTCTAGAAGGACTTCCCTCTGCTTAGGGCTGCACTGTTAAACCTTTCTGTTAATGGATCTGAGGCAAGAGGGTGCCTGCCCCAGTGTTAGGGTTGCCAGCCTACAGGTGGAGCCAGGAGGTCTCTTGGAATTACAACTGATCTCTAGACAACAGGGATCAGTTCTCCTGGAGAAAATGGCTACTTTGGAGACTGGACTCCATGGCATTATACTCCACTGAAGTCCCTTCCCAGGCTTCACCCCCCCAAAAAAAAAATCTCCAGGAATTTCTCAACCTAGACTTGGCAACCTTACCCATGGTGCTTATGCCATTTTATGTACCTAGCCCATTCGCTGTTGATAATTAAGTGTGACTATGCGATTATCACCTGTTGATAGTTAAGGCACCATAGGAGCCATTTACTAGCATGGCGGAGATTTCTGCATGCCCCAAATGTTTAGAGAAACATGACATTTAGTGCTGGAGGAAACAGCCTCGATTTCCCTTCCCATATGGAGCCATTCACTTCACTTCCACTTAAAATCCAGAGGAGGATAATTGAAGATCTTGCTTTCTTGGCCAGCCCCTCACAAGCTTCTTCCACGGAGGAGCTCAAAAAGACCTGGAGATCACCCAAACCCAGATGAGC
>NW_015172018.1:186347-195252 GCF_001447785.1 Gekko japonicus | reverse complement strand
TACAAACAGACCTAGGGTTGCTAGCTCTGAGTTGGGGGACACCTGGAGATTTTGGGCATGGAGCCTGGGACGGGGAGAGACCTCACTGGGGTATAATGCCATAGAGTCCACCTTCCAAAGCAGACGTTATTTCTGTAACCTGAAGACCAGTTGTAATGCTGAAGTATAATACTGTAATACATGGACCAGAAAAAACGGGGGGGGGGGAGTGAGGCTGTTTCCTCCAGAGGAATGTGACCCGCAGTTGCACGATCACACCTCCCTTTGAAGCTGTGGGTGCAGTCCGTCAGTGCGTGATCAGATGCAACTGACACAGGTGAGTCGGGGCTTTTTTGTGCCGTTTTTCCCCCATGCTCTTAACCGAGGGATCGATGAATCACGCCTCCATACCGAGGGCTCCCTATGGAGTTTGCAAAGATGTGCATACTGCGAAGGGGGTAAAAACAATGGCAGAGTTGGGATGGCCTGATCAGACCACCCTGACGCCATGAGAGCGCGCTGGAGCGATCAGACATGGGAAAGTCCCTCCGTGGCCTGCTGCAACCTGTTAACTACTGGATTTCCCATGGTGTCTTTTAACTCCGCTTCTGTGGCAGAGCAGAATGGGTTGCCGGTGGCTGTCGGGCCCTTCCCAGATGTTGTTGTCTGATTGCGCCCTGTAAATCTGCCTGGCATTTGCACCTATGTCGGGTCTAATTGTGTGTATGATCACAGCCTGAGATATCTCCAGCAACCACCTGGAGACTGGCAATGAAAGGCTGCTGCCGGGGACCATTAATTGGACCATTTCTCTGGGCATCTGACTCCTTACTGAAGACTCAGAAAGCCTTGGAATCTGTGATTCCTAGGCCACTGGCCCCGTTGCTGGTGAGCATGCCTGCCAAATGGTATCCACGCTTTCTAGTTAGAATCGGCTGGATAGAAGATTGGCGGTCAGGAGGGAGGATGTCCTCTGTCAAGCGAATCATTCTCTCTGACGGAGCCATCCTGGAGTAAAATAAATACATTAAAAATGAAGTGCTACTTAATTTCTTCTCTTAAATAAACACAATGCAAAAAAAAGAAGAAGTTTCTTTTCAACTATTTGAATATATCGCCCCCATTATGCCGGAACAGACGAAATTAACGGCAGCCGGCCTTAATAAAATATCCCCAACTGCTTTTGTTACCAATAAATATTTAAATATCAATTTTCCATAGGCAGGCACAGCTTAAGAAACAAATCATTTCAATATGCTAAGAGAGCTTTCATGCGCTGGCTGCTCTTCTTCCATGGCTCTTTCAATCAGTGGATAACTATTAAAGATAAAATGGTTGTAATCGCTACTGAAATGGATCCCCCCCCCGCCCCGTAAGATCATTCTAATAAACTAGCCCTAATCCTCTGCTTTTCTCTTTGTATTTCAATCTTCAAAGATGGAATGGGAAGAGATGACACAGAAGATTATAACTCATCGGCAAGAAAGTGCACGAAGAATAGCGCGGGAAGTTCCTTTCCTTCTAGAGGGCAGCTTAATCAACGTACGAGCTGGGAGTTTCAAAATCAGGGGGAAAAACAAGAGCGAAACCCAGCATTTCAGTTCAAAATTAGTTTCTCTCTCTGTATATGTGTGTGTGTGTGTAGATAGATACAGAGAGACAGAGAGACAGAGAGACAGACAGACGGAGATATCGTCTTCCTGTTGCACTTTTTACCGAAACAAAAAAGTTAATTAGGAAAAAAAAATCCTCTTAGCTGGTTTGGTTTTTTTTAAATCATCCTCCAGTGGGATAAAATAGAGTGGTACAGTATGCATACGAACTGTGAGAAATAATTTATAGGACAAATTCCCCATAAGACATTCAGAGAGAAGGGTGAAAAAAAAAAAAGTCCTGGCTCTTGACACTGAAGGCTTAACATCAAATGCGGCCAGAAATCCATTTTCACAGTTTTATTGCCCATTCTGGACGCTTCATTTCAAAGGGAAAGAATTTGAATTCAGACACATAAAATTCCCTTTGTTCTCTTGCCCTCCAGCCTTTGGTGCCAATGTGGATGGTTCTATAGGGAGAGGTAGAGATTAAAAAAAAAAACACGCAGCTTAGATACCTGACCGCAAATCATACCCCTTTGGCATGGCTAATTAAATCAGGTTTGTAATAAGCTTGACAATGTGCTGTCAATTATAATCATTTACATTAGCAAACCAAGCAAGTGGGCTTTAACAACGCACTCACACCTTGGAATTAGTTTGCGACTCCTAAAATAAAACTATATGGGCACGACAATGGCTTATGGCATGTTGGACTGCAGGTTACGGGATTTTATCTGTTTTGGATAACCTGATTGGATGGTTCTGCGTATCACTTCCCAGAAGAAGAGATGTGTTTGGTTAGTTAGTTTTTGGTTCAACCTTTTTTCATCCTTATAAGCTCTAAACAGTTCTGTGAGGGCATGAAACAGAAGTGTTGGCCATTAATGACCGATGCGAACGCTTGGGCTTGGTTCCCACTGGAACTATGAACGTGATCAGAAGGCAGTGGGTGATTTTAGCAACCCTCCATTCTGATAGCTGCTACAGTCACCTGTGGGAAAACGCCCTTTCAGCTCTCTCTGCTTAGTTCTTTGAGGATCCTCTGAAATTTTGTGGCTCCTTGTTGCAAAACCTCTGCTGAAGTAGAGCCAGTCACAGGCTGCAGTCAGACGACAAGCTCGGTGCACTCTGATCATGCCTCCACTTTAACCCGGTGTGTCTTGCGCTGGGAATGTTGATCACACATCCCCTGGTAACCGGCTGGGGTGTGCAATCACCCCATTGCTGGTCATCCAGACTTGGCTGCCTTTGTTCCTGAAGGGAGTCCCGTGCCCACATGTGCATAAGCACATTTCTCCGGTTGGCAGGGACTTCCAAGCTGGGTGCTCATAAACGTTTATGCGCACCTTGCTTACTGTGTGAAAAAATGTTGGCTGTGAACCAGAAGCTCCAGGCTTCCCCAAATGGCTTGGCTGCACAATGAAATGATCAGATGTCTGGGACTATGGAATGCTCCCATTAACATTGGACTTTCCCCAGTATCTATCTAATCTATTTGGGAGACAGATTAGAACAGGAGCCCAACGACTGGGGTCCTGGAGCCAGATGTCACAGTCTGATCATCCACTTTGAACCCACAAGGGAACCCGCAAGGAAAGTAGATAAAAATGCCCATCTGACTGCAGCCACAGTAACCTTTTTTGTTCCTCACTGCTGCAAGAAGCAGCAGCCAAGTGCTGCTGAAATGTAAGGCTGATCAAGCAAATGGTGGCACTAGGACCAGGTTGGAAGAGGGCTCTCAGCTGATGCCTGCAGTAGCTTTCTAAAAAGGTAGCTGCCACATTATTTCTGTGGCTTGCATCAGCTTCCAGAACTGATAGCTGCTACAGTAACTCAGAAGGTTCTGATCACGTGGAGGCTTCCTTACAGACACCCAAGTAGGGATGCCAGCCTCCAGGTGGGACCTGGGGATCCCCTGGAATTACAGCTCCACACTACAGGGATCAGTTCCCCTAGAGGAAATGGATATTTTGGAGGGTGGACTCTATGAAGAGAAGAAGAAGAGATTTGATTTATACTCCGCCCTTCACTACCCAAAGGTGTGTCAGAGCGGCTTACAAACTCCTTTCCCTTCCCCTCCCCACGACAGACACCCAGTGAGGTGGGTGGGGCTGAGAGAACTCTGACCACAAACTGCTCTTTTTCAAGGACAGCTGTGCCAGAGCTTGTGGCTGACCCAAGGTCACATCAGCAGGTGCAAGTGGAGGAGTGGGGAATCAAACCCGGTTCTCCCAGATTAGAGTCCGCGCACTTAACCACTACACCAAACTGAAATTTTACCTCACTGAGATCCCTGTCCTCCCCAGGCTCCATCCCCAAATCTCCAGGAGTTTCCCAACCTGGATCTGGCAACCCTTCCCCCATCCCCTGCTGATGGACGGGGGGGCCTGGCAACCCTAAACCCAAGTGAACAAGTCCATAATTCCTCATGCCTTGACTACCTAACATTTTATTAGGTAAAAGTAAAGGTTTCCCTTGCTCGAAAGCCAGTCGAATCCGACTCTAGGGATGCAGTGCTCACCTCCATTTCCAAGCCAAAGAGCCAGCGCTGTCCGAAGAAGTTTCCGTGGTCACGTGGCCGGCATGACTAGATGCCAAGGCGCATGGAACAATGTTACCTTCCCACTGAATTGGTCCCTATTTATCTACTTGCAATTTCTTGCTTTCAAACTGCTAGGTTGGCAGGAGCTGGGACCAGAGACGGGAGCTCACTCCGTCCTGCGGCACTTGAGTCTTGAACTGCTGAACTACCGACCTTCCGATCTACAGGTCTGCGTCTTAACCACTTGAGCCACCACCACAGCCCCCAACATATAGCCAAATATATAAGCAGGAAAAAACAGTACAGCAGACAGAGTATGGCATCTGGGGACTTCTCTCCAGGCTATATGACTGCTTATACTTCAAGTTTGATCTCATGCCTCCCCAAGAAGGCGTATAGGGACTTTTATTCCATCTTTATGCATTACAAGTGGCCTACTGAAATGAAAACAACAAAATGATCTGGTTAAAACAAAAAACAGATTGAAACAATGAAACTGCTAAAACTTATTTTTTTAAAAAGCTTTCAGAGTAGATGCCATGTAAAGCTCAGAAGCCCTGTCCTGGGTGGCCCAGGCTAGCCCAATCATGTCAGATCTCACAAGCTAAGCAGGGTCAGCCCAGCTTAGTACACGGCTGGGAGAATACCAGGAAAGTCCAGGGTTGCTACATAGAGACGGGCTATGGCGAACCGCCTCTGTTTATCTCTTGCCTGGTAAACCAGGTCACCTTAAGTTGCCTGTGACCCGAAGGATTGGGCCAACACCAAAAGCTTGGCTAAAGAAGGCAGGTTTCACCTAGCTCCCAAAGGATGAAGAAGAAGAAGAAGAAGAAGAAGAAGAAGAAGAAGAAGAAGAAGAAGAAGAAGAAGAAGAAGAGATTGGATTTATACCCCGCCCTTCACTTGGAGTCTCAGAGCGGCTTACAAACTCTTTTCCCTTCCCCTCCCCACAACAGACACCCTGTGAGGTGGGTGGGGCTGAGAGAACTCTGAAACAAACTGCTCTTTTTCAAGGACAGCTGTGCCAGAGCTTGTGGCTGACCAAAGGTCACATCAGCAGGTGCAAGTGGAGGAGTGGGGAATCAAACCCGGTTCTCCCAGATTAGAGTCCACACACTTAACCACTACACCAAAAATAAGTGCCAGGCAAAGGTGAGAGAGCTTCATAATTTGGGTGCCACCACAGAAAGAGCCCTCTCTCCAGTGGTCACCCACCTAACCTCTGATGGTGGTGGTGGGGGCGCATATAGAAAAGGGCCTCTGTATCCGATTTTAATTAATGGAAATAGGTGAACTTCAAGGCAGCCTGGCCTGAGAAAGCTTCTGGCCTCGTGTCTGAGCAGGACTTTTATATTTCTGTCCCATGGCTATCAAGGGTATGTTCCATTGGGTCCAGCTGAATAATGTGAGCAGAAAGGTTCTGCGCTCCCTTAGTAGAAGAGCAAGCACAGAAAGGGCAGGGATCCTATTGTCACAGGTAGTGCAGTGTCAACACTGGCTGACACTGGATTATTGTGTTGATTAAGCTGTTGTGGGCATGCCTAGGCTCAAACCCAATTCATTAATGTAGCTCACATTGTGTCCAACCCAAGTCCTTTGGGATAAGGTGGATTTAAAGTCTAGGAAAAAATAATAATAATGAAAAAACAAATCTAAAGTGCAGAATTCTATAGATGCAGCCAACCATGCAAATGATGCTACCTGTCCTTTTTTTGGAAAAAGTCTTTCCGCCTTTAAAATGCTAATAGAAGTGTGCACAACTCATTTTCCATTAGCAATATGGAACAGGGTTTGAAGCAGCAACAGGGCAATTAGGGTTGCCAGCTCCAGGTTAGGAAATACCTGGAGATTTGGGGGGTGGAACTTGAGAAGGGCAGAGTTTGGGGAGGGGAGAGACTTCAATGGGGCAGAGTGCCAATAGGCGTAATCTTTGTGGGGGCGTCGGGGCGTCAGCCCCCGCCGAAATTTTCAGGAAGGTGCTCAGCCTCCCCCGGGAGCCACCCTTGCTCCTAGCAAAGCAATGCCTCTGGCCCAGCCCCAGCCCCCCCCGGGAAATTGGAAAGTCTCAGAGCAGACATTTTCTCCAGGTGAACTGTTCTTGGTTGCCTAGAGATCAATTGTAATCCCAGTCACCACCTGGAAGTTGGTAACCAATGCTCCCCCTAAGCTGAGGAGTCTTGTGAGCAAAAATTCTACTTTGTGAGCTCCTGGCATAAAAGTTGTAAGTGAGAAATTTGTCTGCTGCATAAATTTGTTTGCTCTGGAGCCATCCTTCCTGTGCTAAGACAAAAATGTGTGAGCTGGAAGCTAAAAAACTGTGAGCTAGCTCAAACTAACTCAGCTTAGCGGGAACACTGTTGGTAACCCTAAATGCAATCCTAAAATGAGACCCTTCCAAGTCTATTGTAAATCCCTCTTCCTTTCCTGCTCGGCCCTGAATTCCAAATTGTGTGCATGACCTATTTACCCCTTACCATGACAGAGATTTGTTATCTTCATCATGACTGTTTCAATCTTAAAACACAAAGTTTCTGCTTTACGACTATTTCTTTCTTTCTGTCCCTTCTCATCAAAGTTTACAACTCTTTAATTAAGATATTCACAGGTTTTTGGTAGGCTGCCCGCACGTCTTGGATGCTGAGTGATGTCGAATTTCTTTCCATTAAGAAAAAACAAACAAACACCACACCCTTAGAACACGATGAAGTTCTAGAGATCAGTGCAATCACTGCTGATATTCTGGCTTTCCTTTGCCACAGATAAACGCTGGGGTTGCCAATATAATCCATTCATAATTTTGAAAGATGTTTACCATTTCAGGAGCTCTGCTTGCAACGTGTAGAGAACAGATTACAGATGATCCATATTTCTGAAGGCAAAACCGTGTGTCTGAATCAATTTTATTCAGTCCAGATTTCAGATTTTTTTTTTTAAGTATATGTATGAATACAGTTTTGGAATAAAGGGCTTTTTGGAGGTAGCACAGAACACCTGTCAATACCCTTTTGAAAGGGAGTATTAACACAGGGGTGCCCAAAGATATGTTTTATCCCAGGGGACCCCAGTGTGGTGCCTGTGGGTGCCATGGTGCCCCACCAACACCTTTCCCCGTGGCTGCCCGGCGTTTTTAGAAAGTGGGCAGGGCCAGGTGGGGCTTTTGCCCAGCAGGACTAGGGGTGCCCAAAGATATGTTTTATCCCAGGGGACCCCAGTGTGGTGCCTGTGGGTGCCATGGTGCCCCACCAACACCTTTCCCCGTGGCTGCCCGGCGTTTTTAGAAAGTGGGCAGGGCCAGGTGGGGCTTTTGCCCAGCAGGACTTCTGATTGGCCAATGGAGATCTGAATGGCTGAGTAGCAGCTGCCACAGCACAGGGATCTTCATTGTGTGACTGAAAGTAAGCCGTGTATATGCAAGATAATATTTTTACACTAGGAGAAAGGTCCGTTGCAGAAACGAATGAAACGGACTCTAGGAAGAGGGCCTGGGTGAGCGTGGCACCCTGCAACAGTTGCCGGCGGGCTCCCCTACCTTGCCTCGCGTCCCAAAGCCTCAGCGGGCAGGCAGGAGAAGCAACGGGGAGGTTGTTAAAGGCCTTCCCACTCCATCCCGTGCCGTCTGTGGCTCACTTGCCTCAGCGCGTTGCCACCGCAACGGGCTTGTCCCCCTCCTCGGCGCTTCCTTCCTCTTTGTTGTCCTTGTCAGCCTTCCCCGGCGCCTCCTCCCCTCGCTTGGCATGAGGGGGAAAAGAGGGGGGGAGCAGTCAGCTGCCAAGCGCCGTTGGCGGCAGCAGGAGTCCCTGGGTCCCCAGCAGTAGCAAGGCCGTCCCTGTCCCGGTAACCCCCCATGTTCTCTCCCCCTGCAGATGATTGCCGTGGCTCTGCACCCCCCACTCTTCAACCAGGTGGTTGTCCACTGTAGGCCTGTTAGGGGTGGCGGCGGCAGCAATGTGGAACATGGGGGAGGGAGTCTGAGGTGGATCCAGCTGCAGTCTGTGTTCTGAGGGGACTGGGCACAGCTGCAGGGCTGGAGTGTTTGTGTTCTGAGGGCTCCCGACGCACTGTGAGGCAAATTTTCGCAGGCGCTGGTTGTGTTGGTGGGACACAGCCCACGCAGCCAACGGGATAGGGGAAGCTGGGTAAGGCTCTGAGTGACACGCCAGGGACCCAACTAATTCGCGGGAATGTGGAATGTTCTTGAGTGTGCCACCCCCAACAGAGAATTATTATATATAGAGATAATATGTTCATTTAAAAAGAAGTCATCTAATCAGCTTCTGCCTAAAATGTTGTAAGTGTTGTTCTTATTATTTGGTTACTCACAGTGCAATCCTAAGAGCCCCCCTGAAAGCTCTCAGTGAGCCAAATGACATTTGTGTTGTCTTCTGCCTAAAATGTTGTAAGTGTTGTTGTTCTTATTATTAGGTTACTCACAGTGCAATCCTAAGGGCCCCCCTGAAAGTTCTCAGTGAGCCAAATGACATTTGTGTTGGCATATGTCCAAGATACAGCAGTGTTAGGGCTAGTTACAATGGCAAAAGCCTCCACTGCTGCACCACCGCTCTCAGGAGCTGGTGGAGGGCCACGGTGGCTGCCCATTGGCACAACAGCAGCACCTGCATTGACCCTCAGTGATGGACAGTTTGAACCCCTTCCCCACTATCAGGTGTCCAGATCTGCTAACAGGAATTGGTCCCTCTAAGGGGGTGGGGTGTGTGCTCCTGAAAACAAGTGGAACTCCTTGGGCCCGCCCCTCTCCTTCCCCTGCTTTAGATGTCCACCGGACTGCCAT
>NW_015172018.1:159022-186253 GCF_001447785.1 Gekko japonicus | reverse complement strand
CCCTTGCCACATGGGCCCTGATTGGTTCTGGTGGCCCTGTCCATCATAGTGCCACCACCTCCAGACAATGCCTCCACTGACTGCCACGGCGTGGTTGCTATAGACGCCACCTCAGTTACGAACAGAAATCACTGCAAACCCATCAACTTTGTCTGCTGGCTGCTATGTAATTTATGCTCATAGGGAATAGACTAGTGCACCATACTCACATGGCGGCCAGCTGCCGTGGTGCAGGTATGGCACAGGATTCCTCTGCCCTAGTCTGCCTTTCTCACTGAGACTCAAGATGGATTACAAGCTGTAAATCAAGTACTATTAGAGCTGATGGTTGATGACATACACATCCAGAAACATTCGAAACTTTGTACCCGATTATAATATCAATGAAGATGTATGTACATCTTGCAGTTACCATGTGAAGGGATCTATGGCCTGCCTTATAAGCTTACATCATAACACACAATATATGAGATAATAGCATCTGGTCAGGTTTGATACATAATATTTTCTTGATATGTGTTTCTTTAAAAATATGCATTATTGACAACTGAGGAAGGCCCCTGAGGCTGAAACACAGTCTTATGTTGGTGATTTGACATGTTCATCAACTTTGTATGAGAAATTATTGCACCTTATGTACAGCTTGTTCTGAATTTTAACACAGCCTGATAGTCGGGCCCTCTGCTTTTAATTTTATTGTGATATTATTTTGTCTGTTATAGCTTGACCCTTGTAGCATTTCTGGTATGTTTTGGGATGAGTTTTGGTTGGATGAGTTTTGGTTTCCCCCTTCTTCTTTGTTTTCATTAGAGGGCTGTCCTTGTTGAGGGGCAAACATCTCCAATGCTTTCAATGACCTCTTGCCATTTTGGTCACAGGGAACCTTGAAAAGAGACCGAGTAGCTGGAGTCATCACTCTGTGCAACATCCAGATTAGTCCAAAAATTGAGCTCATTATAATAGAGGGATCTGAATGAAAACTTGGTAAGAATGCTTTAGATTAGAGATGAATGACTGAAGCCTTCTGGCTTCTCTGTGGAGTACAAATCGGCAATCAAATAAGGTCTTGTGTTCATTATCTACACTAACTAGTAGATCTAGTTAACCTTTAGCCTCTTTTTTTCTGTCTCAAATACAGTTCATCTTAAAATAACTCCTCCCAGGGCTGGTTTTCCCATTCTTCATTCTTTTCTGCTTTCCCCCCCACACCCTCCACCCCTTTGGGACTTCTCTCTGAACTTTTTATTTATTAATTTAACTTACCCATTAGGCCTCAACATGCTTTACAAGTATTGTCAGGAGAGTGTTTAAATACTGAAGCTGCTAATCGGGCCCTAAGAACATTAGCATCCCTGATTTTCTAACATACGATGCATTTTATGAAAACGCCTGCCCCCTGCTAGCCCACATTTCATATGATGGTAACAAGCATTTTGTGTGATCACACCAAAGTTTCAACTCATTCAGCATCCTGTTTCTAGTAGTAGTGAGTGAGATCCTTCTAGTAACTCCACAAACAGGGAGTGGAGTAGAAAAGAGAAAGAGTCCAGCAGCACCTTAAAGACTAACAGAATTTGCGGCAGGGTATCAGCTTTCGTGAGTCCTGCTCACTTCTTCAGTGAGTAACAACAATGACTGTTGTCCCCAGCAACATGCATTCCAAGTTATTCCCATAGTTAATAGCTGTTCATGGAGGGAACGTGTCCGAAATTGTCAAATCCTGGAAGCTAAGCAGGGTCAGCCTTGGTTACTACTTGGATTGGACATCCCCAAGGAAAACTGTAGAGGAAAGCAATGGAAAACTACCTCTGCTTCTCACTTGCCTTGAAAGCCCCTTGCTGGGATCACCATAAGTCAGCTGTGACTTGATGGCACGCACAATAGCTGTTCATAGAGCTATCCTTTCTGAATGCATTCAAATCTTCTCTGAAAGCCATGTTAGCTAGTGGCCATCACTACACTGGATAGGAGAAAGCGTCATAAGTTTAATGTCATGGGCTGCCTCTTACAGATGCGAACAAACTTGCATTGGTGTCTTGTCGTGTGTTGGGTATCCCTTGAGAATAATGGGGAGAGATGGGGAATGGCTATTTTTGGTGACTGCCAATTGTCTTTCAATGACTAAGCTCTAGGAAAAGGTCCTAGGGAAAATCGAGGGAAGGTCCTAGGAAAACAGGGAAGACCCAACTCGAGATGGATTGACTCAGTCAAGGAAGCCACGACCCTCAGTTTTCAAGACCCAGCCAAGGCTGTTAACAATAGGACATTTTGGAGGACATTAATTCATAAGATCACTGTAAGTTGGATGTGACTTGATGGCACTCATACACACATGAGTAAGCTCTAATCTTAGTACCGCTCATTCTTTTAGTATCACTTGGACTCTTTCACATGGACTGATGAAGCTGCCATATGCTGAATCAGGCCCTTGGTCCATCAAGGTGAGTATTAACTACTCAGATGGACAGCGGCTCTCCAAAGTCTCCAGCAGAGGTCTTTCACGTCACCTACTGCCAGATCCTTTTAACTGGAGATACTGGGGATTGAGCCTGGGACCTCCTGCACACCACGATGTTTGAGTTAGTGTCAGGGTGCAGAAAAGCCACATCTATTGGTCTTGATCTCTGCCGGTTGTTTGACATGTGCAGATCCTGATTTGACGTTGCTATCCCTCAACAAAGAATTCCTGAACTCTCCCACAGGGCACAAGCCATAAACTGGGCAGCTGCTGTGCAGACTTGCCCTGAAACTGCCATTAAATTGATGCAATTAAAACACAGTGAAGACGTGACTCATTGCTCAGCTCTTCACAGATCAACCTCGTTGACTTCGGCGATGGCTGCCGAGGCACAAAATCCTATCATGTGTTTAGCACATGCCCCCCCAAAATTTATTTGCACCTCTTGCCATCTTTCTTTATATGTTCCTAATTATGTCTGGAAAGAGAGAGGAGAAAAAGAGGGCTATGGTGGGAGACTATGAACTATGTAGGAAAATTAGATTATTAATGAGGGTACTTATGGATGAAAATTGCCCCCCCCTTCCTCTTCACCCCGCTTCTCCTTTTCTTTCATTTCATTACTCAATGGTGAGCCTCCAGCAATTTTATTTGGGAGGTGGTATTTACATGATTGAATGCTGGCAATGGAAGGGGGCTTTTGATGAGTCGACACTTTTGTATTCAAATCAGATGCCTCATCTGCATAAAGAAATAAACTTAGCACCCTCTGAATAGCTGGTGTCACGGTCAGCGTCTGAAATTTGCATGAAGGGGTGATTCAGAAGAGTTCTGGACACCTTCCCTGTTGCATTAGCATGGCAATTGAATTCTTGGGTATATTATTTTTATCCATCCCAGTGAGCAGAGGGATTGCATTGTGTAGGTCCCCGTGAGCTTTTAGGAAAGCCGACAAATACATGTAGTAAAAATCAATCGATCACCACAATCAAAGTATTATGGATATTTGACAGCCAATATAATGCCTTGCTTAGATGTCAGGCTGGGGTGTGCCAAGTTCAAATCCCCACCCACCAATGGAGTTCAGTGTGGGAGACTCTGAGGCTAGCCTGCCTCTCAGGGTTGTTGTGTGCTTTTTTTGAGGGCAAAATGGAAGGAGGTAGAATCACGCGTGGATGTGAAAGCTGGACAATGAAGAAAGGTGACAGGAAGAAACCTAACTAATTTGAAATGTAGTGTTAGAACAGAGTTTTACAGGTACCATGGACCACCAAAAAAGACTAATAATTGGGTTCTAGACCAGGGGTGGCCAAACTTGCTTAACGTAAGAGCCACATAGAATAAATGGCAGATGTCTGAGAGCCACATGACATGAACAAATATTATGCTTTTATTGAAAAAAATGCAAATTTGCTTTTTCTTAACATTAAATGAGACTGCCAAAAAAACCCATAAAAGGGGGTAAAAACAGAGATTGATAATGATACTTATTTGTCCAATTATATTTGTAGGCTGGGGGGGGGGGCTGAGGCAACCCTCAGTGGAAATGGCAGCAGTCTAGTATCAGTGGAAGGCTGGTCAGGGGGCCAAGGGCAGCCCCCCCACCAGTGTGGGAGTTGTAGCAGCTGCCCCATAGCTATGATCACCCCTGAGTACAAAAGAACATTGTAGGACGCCATTGGATAAATCCCAAACAGCAGAATTCAAAGCTCTAGTAGGAGAGTCCAATTGCACCTTGAAGACTAAGAAGATTTCCGGAGTATAAGCTTTTGAGAGTCATAGAAAAAGCTCAGGAGGAACTCATTAGCATAATCGGCCACACCCAACAGCACGAACTCATTAGCATATTAGGCCACACCCTGACAGCACAGCTCATTAGCATGTTAGGCCACACCCCATGCCTCCCCCTTGGACAGGCCGGGGAAGGCATTTAAATGCCTCCCCGATCCTTCCAGGGCCCCCACTGGCCCGTCCGCCTTGGAGTTTTTTTTCGCGGGGGGGGGGGTCACTCTCCAGGCCTTCCCTCTATAGCCTGCATGCTATATATAGCCAGCATGTCTGCATGCTGTTCCCTTAACCCAACAGTATAGTTCGAGGACTTCAAGAAGATCGTATGATTGGACTTGAACCTTGCTCTGCTACTCCACAGCAACATGGCTACCCACCACAAACCTCTGAACCTGATCCAGTGAACAGGACCAGAAATGCCTGCATGCTGTTCCCTTAACCCAACAGTAAAGTTCGAGGACTTCAAGAAGATCGTATGATCAACTGTGTCGAAGGCAGCCAAGAGATCTGACACCACTAAAAGGGAAGCATCGATCGTATCTTATTTGTGCTCACCACCAGCTTCCTTGGGCTGCCAAACGTTTGCCTCTTCCTGCTGTGCAAACGAGAGTTTTAATTGCCTTTAATTCATGGGCCTGATCATTGGTAGGGAGGTTCCCCTGGATTATCTGTATGATCCCTGAGAATCTCTCCATATCTAGAAGGAGAGAAAAGGGTTATCACCTAAGCTGGAAATGTAGGCTTGGATCCTTTTTTTCTTGGTGGACAGAAGGATTTAGGTCAATGGAGTACCACTTTCTTACCTCCCCACTTTCCTTGCAGTCCCAAATGCCCTTGAAATGCTGTTCCTGGGGGAAAGGAAAGCATGAAGGGGGAAAGGCTTCCAAAGAAAGGCTGATGCCAGACTGTCAGATATAAGAGCCCTGTTGGAGATGTCTCAGTTGTCTGGGCAGTTGTAGCTCACAGTGCAAAAAAAAAGGGGAACCAGTCCCGGTTGAATGTTTATTCTGTTATGAAAACAATTAGACTCAAGAAAGACGTGTTTTTAAAATATGTATGTACAAAGCATAGTAGGTAATGTTCTCTCCTCTCCTAGTCCATATTTTCCTTTCTCTTTTCTTAGGTCTTCAGGTTCCACCTCATGTAGAGTTAGGGTTGCCAACTCTGGGTTGGGAAATTCCTGGAGATTTGGGGGTGCAGCCTGGAGACAGCAGAATTTGGGGAGAAGAGAGAACTCAGCAGGGTATAATGCCATAGAGTTCACCCTCCAAAGCAGCTATTTTCTCCAGGGGAACTGATGTCTGCAGTCTGGAGATGATTTGTAATTCCATCTGGAGGTTGGCAACTCTATCTACAGTCCTTTACTCAAGACCCTTATCTCACTTCTTCCATGGCATTCCATAATAAACAGATGCTTCTAATCCTGGCTCATGGAGGATAATTCATAGCCAAAAACATAACAGCTATGGCCCTCCAGGAATGGAAATAAAGACTCAAAGGTCACTATGTTTTTCACAAGGCAACAGAACGATGAGAACCAGAAGTCCGTCGAAGGTCATCAGATTGGCATGAATCCGTCACATCCCCTCTCTCTTCCATCAGCAGAAATCCTTTGCTGGATCCAGCCCATGTCTCCCACTAAAACTGATGTACAGGACAGCTAAGTGATGTATTATGGAACACCAGTTGAGTTAGGTGGAAAAAGTGCAGGCATTGTGTTATGCAAGCTAGAAACCTGATTGTTTTAATTCCGTGGGAATGCTATCCCCTAAATATATATGGTGACAGTGGATGCTCAGAGTAGGAGAAAAAAGATGAAGGATGATTTTGTTTCAAATTAGGCAGGTGTACAACTGTTGTGCAGACTGCTTCCTAACAAGCTTGAATTAGGTATTTGCTTTGAAATCATTACCATCAGTCAGGCATTATTTCCAAGAACAGTCTGTGAATGATTGTTTTCTTTTAAAGTAATGCCTAATAATGGCCTAATATTGGGCAATCCTGGTGTGACCCCATTCCATCCCATGATTTATTTATTTATTTATTTATCATTCGACTTGATATACCGCCCTAACCCCCGTAGGGGTCTCTGGGCAGTTTACAATTCTTGGGTGCTAGTCACCTATATCAACCCTAACTACGGCCACATCAGTTCAAGGGAGGGGCTGCCTACCGGCACCCTGGTGGAGGCTCGGAGGTCTTCAGGTTCCACCTCATGTAGAGTTAGGGTTGCCAACTCTGGGTTGGGAAATTCCTGGAGATTTGGGGGTGCAGCCTGGAGACAGCAGAATTTGGGGAGAAGAGAGAACTCAGCAGGGTATAATGCCATAGAGTTCACCCTCCAAAGCAGCTATTTTCTCCAGGGGAACTGATGTCTGCAGTCTGGAGATGATTTGTAATTCCATCTGGAGGTTGGCAACTCTATCTACAGTCCTTTACTCAAGACCCTTATCTCACTTCTTCCATGGCATTCCATAATAAACAGATGCTTCTAATCCTGGCTCATGGAGGATAATTCATAGCCAAAAACATAACAGCTATGGCCCTCCAGGAATGGAAATAAAGACTCAAAGGTCACTATGTTTTTCACAAGGCAACAGAACGATGAGAACCAGAAGTCCGTCAAAGGTCATCAGATTGGCATGAATCCATCACATTCCCTCTCTCTTCCATCAGCAGAAATCCTTTGCTGGATCCAGCCCATGTCTCCCACTAAAACTGATGTACAGGACAGCTAAGTGATGTATTATGGAACACCAGTTGAGTTAGGTGGAAAAAGTGCAGGCATTGTGTTATGCAAGCTAGAAACCTGATTGTTTTAATTCCGTGGGAATTCTATCCCCTAAATATATATGGTGACAGTGGATGCTCAGAGTAGGAGAAAAAAGATGAAGGATGATTTTGTTTCAAATTAGGCAGGTGTACAACTGTTGTGCAGACTGCTTCCTAACAAGCTTGAATTAGGTATTTGCTTTGAAATCATTACCATCAGTCAGGCATTATTTCCAAGAACAGTCTGTGAATGATTGTTTTCTTTTAAAGTAATGCCTAATAATGGCCTAATATTGGGCAATCCTGGTGTGACCCCATTCCATCCCATGATTTATTTATTTATTTATTTATCATTCGACTTGATATACCGCCCTAACCCCCGTAGGGGTCTCTGGGCAGTTTACAATTCTTGGGTGCTAGTCACCTATATCAACCCTAACTACGGCCACATCAGTTCAAGGGAAAACAGATGCTTCTAATCCTGGCTCATGGAGGATAATTCATAGCCAAAAACATAACAGCTATGGCCCTCCAGGAATGGAAATAAAGACTCAAAGGTCACTATGTTTTTCACAAGGCAACAGAACGATGAGAACCAGAAGTCCGTCGAAGGTCATCAGATTGGCATGAATCCGTCACATCCCCTCTCTCTTCCATCAGCAGAAATCCTTTGCTGGATCCAGCCCATGTCTCCCACTAAAACTGATGTACAGGACAGCTAAGTGATGTATTATGGAACACCAGTTGAGTTAGGTGGAAAAAGTGCAGGCATTGTGTTATGCAAGCTAGAAACCTGATTGTTTTAATTCCGTGGGAATGCTATCCCCTAAATATATATGGTGACAGTGGATGCTCAGAGTAGGAGAAAAAAGATGTAGGATGATTTTGTTTCAAATCAGGCAGGTGTACAACTGTTGTGCAGACTGCTTCCTAACAAGCTTGAATTAGGTATTTGCTTTGAAATCATTACCATCAGTCAGGCATTATTTCCAAGAACAGTCTGTGAATGATTCTTTTCTTTTAAAGTAATGAACGTGGCCTAATATTGGGCAATCCTGGTGTGACCCCATTCCATCCCATGATGGTCTCTATCCTTTGAAAATAAAATGGGATAGTTTTAGGTAGCATCTAAAACCACCTCACCCCACTCCAAGCAGTGGTGGCAGCTACTTTAATTGTACCCACATGCATAAGAACATAAGAAGAGTCCTGCTGGATGAGACCAGTGGTCCATCTAATCCAGCATCTTGTCTCACACAGTGGCCAACCAGTTCCTCTGGAGGTCCAACATCAGGGAGTAGAGGCTGAGGCCTTCCCCTGATGTTGCCTCCTGGCTCTGGGATTCAGAGGATTAGTGCCTCTGAATGTGGAGGTTCCCCTCACTCATCACAGCTAGTAGCCATTGATAGACCTCTCCTCCATGAATCTATCTAACCCCCTTCTAAAGCTCTTTCTTCCTGTAGCCATCACTATATCCTTTGGCAGCAAATTCCACATTTTAATCACTCTTTGTGTAAAGAAGCATTTCCTTTTGTCTGTCCTGAATCTACTGCCTATAAGCTCCATTGGATGCCCTCAAGTTCTAGTATTTTGGGAGAGGGAGAAAAATTTCTCTTTGTCAACTCTCTACATCCGATGCATAATTTTATAAACCCCCCAGTCGTCTCTTTTCTGATCTGAAAAGCCATTCCTCATAGAGAAGGTGGTCTGACCCCCTAATCATCTTGGTCGCCCTCCGCTGTACTTTTTCCAGCTCTGCAACGTCCTTTTTGAGATATGGTGACCAGAACTGTACACAGTATTCCAAATGAGGCCGCACCATACAGGGGCATTATAATATCAGCTGTTTTACTTTCAATTCCTTTCAGAATAATCCCAGACACAGAGTTTGCCTTTTTCACCACTGCAGCACACTTGGTCGACACTTTCATTGAGCTATCCACTATAACGAAAAAAGGGGGGGGGCTCACCAAGGCACACCACACCAAGGCAAAGCGAAGATGAAGGAAGAAATTGGTGCAGAGGGATATTAATCTTTAATAATTATACAGACCCCAAGATCTTTTCCCCTTTCAGTCTCAGCAAGTTCAGACCCATTGGCCTATCCCTGGAGCTGGGATTTTTTTGTCCCATGTGCATCACCTTACACTTACCAGCACTGACCTTCATTTGACACATTCTTGCCCATTCACCCAGTTTGTGGAGGTCCTCTTGGAGATCTTCACAGTCAGTCTTGGTTTTCACCATCCTGAATAATCTTATGTCATCTGCAAACTTGGCCACTACACTCCCCACTGCTAGTTCCAGATCATTTATGAATAAATTAAATAGTAGTGGCCCAATACCTTGTGGGACCCCATTGCTTGCTTTCCTCCGTTATGAGAACTGTTCATTTATTCCCACTCTTTGCTTCCTGTCATTTAACCAGTTTTTAATCCATAAGAACCCGTCCTCTTATCCCATGACTGCTAAGTTTAATCAGGAGACTTGGTGAGCTACCTTGTCAAAAAGCCTTTTAAAAGTCCAAGCATATAATGTCTACCAGGTCACTGTTGTCTACATGCTTCTTCACTTTCTCAAAGAACTCCAAAAGGTCGGTGCTATCAAGTCACAACTGAGTTATGGTGACCCCAGCAAGGGGCTTTCAAGGCAAGTGAGAAGCAGAGGTGGTTTGCCATTGCCTTCCCCTGCAGAGCCTTCCTTCGTGGTCTCCCATCCAAGTACCAACCTTGCTTAGCTTCTGAGATCTGATGAGATCCGGTAATACCATGCCACCATCCCTCCTGCTTGAAATATCCCCTAGTATTAAATCAGGTTAGCTTACTCTGATTTGTGAGGTCTGCACGCGACAGGGATGTTTGGCCACTGAGAACACTCTTTGAGTCCATAATGCATTTTGTTACGGGACAGTTCTGTGCTGAAGAGAGTGTATGAGTGGGAGATGCCCAAGAGTATTATAAAGGAGAAACTTTGGGAGGTAACAAAGAGAATAGGAATATAGGACACTTAATGGAATTTGCATCAAGGAGTTCTTCAAAGGATATAAATAGGGTTGATCTACAAGACTTCAGACATATGAGATCCACCTAAATGGAAGCCAATAACCTGGGTAGAAATCCGCCACAATCAACACCCTTTTAAGTGACGTGTGAGGATAAATGATGGTACATTTATCAAATTTACCGGCAGTTCTTTTCTGAGCTGAATTAATTTTCAGGGCAATTTACATTCTTCTCACAGTGCTTTTTCAATAGGCAACTAACTCTGATCCATAATATAGTCAGCTTGAACAAGGAAGGTTTCAAAAGGTTTATCCGTCTAGCTAAACTGAGCCTCAGTCGCCTTTGTGCACAAAACACCCACGTAGGCTATTTGTCTTGGACTTGAGTGTTTGGCAGGAAGCCTGACTTAAGCCTTCAGAAGGAGAGCTTAGTGAAAAATGCTGGCATTCACAGCGAGTTTAATGTCCACAACTGACCCCACCCACTGTACTAAGCTTCGAGGTTTTTGGCAAGCGCATAGAAACCGCAAGACAAGTTTTATCATCTGGTAAACCTGTTGCTTGGAAAAAAAAAATCCTGAAGAAAGGTTTCAGTAAAATATTTCAACAATTATAGCACACTTTAATTAGGTGCATAGCACATAATTATGTCTCTTATTTAGTGTATAGAGTTTCCCCAAAAACCCAAACATGAGTTTTCAGGTGGATTTAGCAGTGCCGTCTTGGGTGTTTACCACTTAGGACTTTTTGCCCACGAAGCCACACAAGTACTCCAAATGCAAAGGACAGCCAACCTGGCAACTAGATACTTGACTAATGTGATATTCTATGATTCACTAACATGGAGAAGGGAGGCGGGACAGTCTTCCTGGGCTTAAACTTCTGGGCTGAACTGCCTTAATATGGTAGAGAGGAATGTTTCTTGTGATGACATGTTTCAGCATCAGCTTTGCATTTGGCGAACTGGCTGCAGAATCTTGCAGAGAGGGTTACCACAGCTCCGCACTATAGTCACCCTCCAAGATTATGTCTCCAGTTATGCAGTCACTTGACAGGGGCCACATGGACTAGGTCCCCCACACTTGTCCTTCATCTTGAGAGTCTGGTCATAATGAGATGAACAAGTTCCCGAGATACTACTGAAGAAGTGTCTACTTACTTAGCATGTATGTATTTTCTAACTGACATATGCTCAAAAAGGTAAGGGTGGGAGTTGCTAATAATTGCAATGTGTAAGTATGACAAAAAGCATCAATGGCGGCACAGCCATCAATGTCCAGTTATCAACAGTGCATCTTTAGACGCTTAAACTGAAAGCTTAAAATATCTGCTAATGTCCACATATCAAACTGGAGCTGAGCAAATGTCCTTGGTCCAATTTGGAAATAGTCTGGATGAATCAGATTAAATACTGAACCTTGATCTCCAGACTCCCCTGATTTATAGTTTCCATGGGCATTTGGCTTGCTGTGCTGTTTCCTGCCTTGGGTCCTGACTTTGTAAGGTTGCCAATTTTGGGTTGGGAAGTTCCTGGAGATTTAGGCTTGGAGCCTGGAGAATGGTAGAGCCTCAGTGGGATATAATTCCATATAGTCCACCCTCCAAAGCATCCATTTCTGGTGATTACTTGAGAGGCACGACATCACCTCGAGGTTTGCCCCAGAAGTGACATTCCACTGTCACAGATGGCAACACCGTGGGTATGTTCAGACGGGGCATTTGCAACGGTATAGGTGCCGATGGAACCGGTGGCATTCACACGGCGAACATCTGCCTTCCATCCTTAACCATTGCAAAGAGCTTTAAACCGTTGTATTCTGCCACTAGGTCCCCAAGTGGTGGTATCCTGAGTGCAACGGTTGTAATCGCTTTACCCCCCCGTCTGATCGCTCTCCACCGTTGTACAGCCACTTCCATTCGGAAGCCCAAGGTTTCCGATTTTCGCCTGCCATTTTTTTTTTTAGGTCGGCGATATGCGCTTGGGCAAAGCTTCGCCCCGCGTTTGTTTTTTAAAAAAGAAAAAGGTCCTTAGTTTAAGGTGTTAGAGGAGTCCGGGACCTCAGGGAGGCCAGTTTGGTCTTTAAACTTTAAAGGTACGTCCTCTCTTCAGGGCATGCTTTTCGGGACGGGGTGTTTTGCGCATGCGCGAAGATCGCCATTCTGTAGATGGCTGCCTATGCGCATGCGCAAACTGAGTTTTTTTTTTTAAAAAACACAAACTGCAGACACCCACTGTGTGTGAACAGGCATACAGCGATGGGCTCCGCAGATCGGAGGTAAGTGTGATCGCGTTTCAGCCGGCATAAACTGCAACGGTTCCAACCGGTACATTTTCTGCCGGCTGAAACGCCCCGTCTGAACTCACCCCATGACTCTGCCCCCACAGTCTCCTGCTGGTTGCCAGGCCATGCCTGGTAACCCCATTCAGTCTCCAGCATCTCCAGATTAGGCAATAGGTGGTGTAAACGATGTGAGACCCTGGAGAGCCACTGCCAGTCTGACTAAACAGTACTGACCTTGAAGGACCAATGGTCTGATTCAGTAGAAGGAAGCTTCATGTATCTGAACTCAAGAACAAACATTACGAAGCTAAAGATGAGGACCTGGAGTAGAAACACTCATCTTCCATCCATATGTAGTTCATTGAAAAATAGAATGATTTGGATGTTCAAGCATTTTGACTAAAAATAGTGGCACCTAGCCATCATTTAGCATTATCAGAATCATTAGGCTGGGACAGTCAGGGCAATAGTTAGTGGATCTGCTGCACCCCTAACAATATTAGCAAGAACCCTTCTGAAACCATCTGCCATGTTAGACTTCTTTCTCTGGTTCTTTCTTTATATTTATTTATTAGATTTTTACCCTGCCCTCCCCGCCGGGGCGGGCAGGTTGGCCTGCCTACAGTTTAATGTAACCTATCAACATATTAAATCCATTGAGGTTGGATCTTGGAAAAAACCAGATTCCTTCAGCTACAAAACATCTACAATCAAATCTGAATGGTCAGCTTAGACTCAGCGGACTGTACCCCCAACTTTTCATTCATGGATAAGCGACCTTCGCCACAACCTTCCAGTATCACTGCCAGGCATATCCTATGGGAGTTCTCATTCACATAACAATAGGCCGGCTTAGCCAAAGCCCATCCACTCTTCTCAGCTGTGTTGGAAGCCCATGAAAGGAACCTTAGAAACCATTGCCAAATTTTATTTAACAGCCATTTGATTTCAAAATGACAAATATTTGCTTCTAGGCTAAAAAAAAAAAGGGTCTCTGGGAAAAATGTCTACCCAAAATGTCTACTTTTAATGTCTCAAGTTAAGAAGCCATGAAAAATGAAATATATACTGGAAAGTCAGAGGGAGGGGGAAAAAACCCTTCAGCTATTGTAACCTTGCCAGCTAAGTACTTTAAATTTTGATTCTAAGCCTCCTCCTGTAATTGTCACCTATATGTTGAAGGATACCATTCACAAGTCAGTTTTGCTTGATTGCGAAGAGCACTTAAGAAGACACTTTTTACCTATTACCCATGCAGGTCTGAGTTATTGCTCTCCAGGCTGAATTCAGTTGGCTGGAAGAATCAGCAGAAAGATTCCTATTGACTTAAGTGGATCTTTGATGGTTGCATTAAAAAAGAAGAAGGTATTTTTAATTACTAGGATCCCCCCCCCTTTGAAAAGAAAAATTGTAAGTTCGACCCCTCTCTGCCGCTTAGGTTTATCAAGGTCCAATAGCACGGGCTTATTATTTACTTTAAGACCTGCACAGCACTTGAACCTAGCTTCATTTATAGTTACTTCCTGGTTGCTCATTTGTTTGGAAGAGGACACCATGCGGGCTTTCACATGGAGGCCTTCCTGTGGTTTGTGTGCCAATTTGGTGGTGGTTTTTTGTTCAAGTTTCCTCATAGCATTGCTCTTCATTCGTTGTCTTTCCATGGTCTCGTCATCCAGTGTGGCGTAGTGGTTAGGGGCGCAGACTCTAATCTGGGAGAACTGGGTTTGATTCCCTACATATCCACATGCAGCTGCTGTTGTGACCTTGGGCCAGTCATAAGTTTTTTCAGAGGTGTTCTCTCAAGAGCCGTCCTCAAAAGAGCTCTCTCAGCCCCCCCTTACCTCACAGGGTGTCTATTGTGGGGAGGAGAAGGGAAAGGGATTGTAAACCACTCTGAGACACCTTCGGGTAGTGAAGGGCAGGGTATACATCCAATCTCTTCTTCCTCCTTCCTCCTTGTGTTCTCCTGATCACAGGTGGTTTAAGAAAGCCCAGACTAATTTTGCCAGCCTCCAGGTGGGGCCTGGAGATATTCCAGGATTACAACTGATCTCCAGACTGCAGTTCCCCCGGAGAAAATGGCTGCTTTGGAGGGTGGACTCTATGGCATTATAACCTGCTGAGGTCCTTTCCCTTCTAGAGTTGCTAAATCGACTTACCTCTGCCGGCGGGGGACTTTGTGCTGGCTCCCGGCGCGCCGCATGCACGTCACAGGGAAGTGACGTCATGACGCCGGGCACGCTGGGGGCGGGGCACAGCCATTTGAGGGGAAAACTCTATGTTTTCCCCTCAAATGGCTGTGCCCCGCCCCCAGCGTGCCCGGCATCATGATGTCACTTCCCTATGACGTGCACGCGGGGGTGGGGTTTCCCTAGGGGCCCGATTCCACGGGGGTGGAAATCGGGCCTCCAAAGCGGGGGGAAATCCGCCCCCCGGGGGGATTTGGCAGCCCTATTCCCTTCCCTCCTCAAACCTCACTGTCCCCAGGGTCACCTCCAAATTTCCAGAAATTTCCCATCCCAGAGTTGGCAACCCAAACTGAAAGACAAGAAATAGATAATGATGTTGTAAGGAAGATAGGGGGGGGGGGAAACACTGCAACTCAGCAATCAAATGCCAGGACAACCTCCCTATGAGACATTTATGTGTGAACTGGATCACTGATCAAACAAGGGGACCATAAAAGGGGGATATGTAAGTCCAGTTCCCCCGGCTGCAGAGGCTCTGTATGTCAGAGGTCATTTCCTTCCTTTCCAAAGTCAAGGTCCAGAAACTGTGTTTGCTCTATAACTTCTCTTGGGTGGAGGAAATGTGTTCAAAAAGCAGAGGACTGGACTGTACGAAGGGTCGCCAGCTCTGGATTGGGAAATAACTTGAGATTTTGGAGGTGGAACCTGGTGAAGGTCGGGTTTGGGGAGGGGAGGGATGTCAGCAGGGTATAATGCCACAGAGACCATCCTTCAAAGAAGAAGAAGAGATTGGATTTATACCCTGCCCTTCACTACCCAAAGGTGTCTCAGAACGGCTTACAAACTCCTTTCCCTTCCCCTCCCCACCCTGTGAGGTGGGTGGGGCTGAGAGAACTCTTGACAGAAACTGCTCTTTTTCAAGAACAGCTGTGCCAGAACTATGGCTTGCCCCAGGTCATCCAGCCAGGTGCAAGTGGAGGAGTGGGGAATCAAACCCGGTTCTCCCAGATTAGAGTCCGCACACTTAACCACTACACCAAACTGTTTTCTTCAGGGGAACTGATCTTGGCTGTCTTGTCCAGAGATCAATTGTAACAGTGGGAGAAATCCAGGTGCCACCTGGAGGTTGGCAACAGTAGCTGTCCATAAAGTATACCAAGGGAGGAGTGAACTCAGTAAAGAGAGCGGAGAGCCACCATGGTGCAGTGGTTAAAATGTCTTACTAGAGATTCATGTTCAAAAGTGTACTCTGCCATGGAAGTTCACTAGGAGGCCATGGGCCAGTTACTTTTTGAAACTTAACCCCGCCTCACAAGGTTGTTGTGCACATAAAATGGGGGAGAGGACGTTGATGCAGGTTGCCATGAGCTCCTTGGGGGGAGATGTGGGAGAAAAAACACACAAAGATTTTAAAAATGAAGTTTCAAAACAGGCAGGGATTTGCTTTTGCACAAAACGGAGCAAACTGCGACAAGGCGGAAGGCATTTCTTATATTTTTAAAGAAAAAGGACATAAAATGTATGACCCCCAATGCCTTTGTGTGGCCATGTTTCTTTCTCCCCACTCAAAAATTGGATCCGTCTTTATTAACGTGCCTCTGTTGAAAACATCTGAAAATCAATGTAGTTAATTTCAGTCAAGTTCTGTGCATAAAGTTGAAAAGGGGGGGGGGAACATGCTCCTGGGAACACTCATCCAGGTAAAGAAATGTGCTGCGATGGAAATCCAGCTTACCCTCCTGCACCTTGATTCAGCAACTCCGTGTGAAGTCAAGTATATAAATCTACACTTCATTTGTGTCGTGGAAATACAGCTGTGTTCAATTCTTGATAAGCAGTCAAGAGGTAATGCAATCCACTTATACCATGCGTTCTGCATACATCAGACAGAAAAACCGCTAACCATTGGTCTCAGGTTACAAGCAATGGGAGTTCTAGTTAACCACTTTCCCTTCTCAGATGTCGGACAAATGAATTTACGGCACTGGATCTGGGAGCAGTGTGCCATCTATTAGCGGGACAAACACAGAGTTAAACATCCCTGAGACGCTCAGCCTGAGCCATGCTAGCGAAAGGTGTTGGGCAGCTGTAAAGGCCCCTGATTTTGCCTCCTGGTATACCAGGCATGGCCCTGACCTGGACAGCCCAGGCTAGCCCAGGCTAGGGCTGCTACCCCCCAATGGGGGCAGGGTTTTCCCCAATTTCAGGGGCCCCAATCTGATGCCAGCCAGCTGGATGGCGGGGGAGCCCGAATCCCAAAGAACTCCATCCCACTCGTCATGCCCAGTGTGACGACGTCACCCATTTGTAAGTTGCTTTGGGTCCACATTGGAGAGAATGGGATAATAAATTGCATAAATGAGTGGATGAATGAATCAGTGAACGAACCAATGAAAGAATGAGCGAATGAATGAATGAATGAATGAATGAATGAATGAGTGAGTGTCTGGGTATGGCCAGAAGCACAAGCTATTGGTATGAACAAACAGGTAGGAACCAAAGGACTCTTGGCTTTTACCCTGCAGTTTGTGGTGGCTCAAGTGGTTAAGACGCTGACCTGCAGACTGGAAGGTCGGTAGTTCAGCAGTTCAAGACCCGGGTGCCGCAAGACGGAGTGAGCTCCTGTCTCTGGTCCCAGCTCCTGCCAACCTAGCAGTTCGAAAGCAAGAAATTGCAAGTAGATAGGTACCGCTTTGGTGGGAAGGTAACAGTGTTCCATGCACCTTGGCATTTAGTCATGCCAGCCACATGACCACGGAAACGTCTTCGGACAGTGCTAGCTCTTCGGCTTGGAAATGGAGATGAGCACCACATCCTTAGAGTCAGAGTCAACTGGCTTTCGAGCAAGAGAAACCTTTACCTTTACTTGTCACTATTGGCCTTGAATGAGCTAGCCCAGTGTATCTACAACAAGCCCAGGATATTGTAGTCTTTGGGTGGGTTTTCTTGTTAATTTATATTTGAATTTTTGCAAGCTGCTCTGGATCCCCATTGGGAAGAAAAGCGGGGTAAAACTCTCTCAAATAAGCCATCGAGACCAATGTTCTAATTGAGCAGAAAAGAGCAAGAGTCCAGTAGCACTGTAAAGACTAACAAAATATGTGGCAGGGTATCAGCTTTTGTGAGTCACTGCTCACTTCTCCAGACAACTTCTTCAGAAAGCTCATACCCTGCCACAAATCTTGTTAGTCTTTAAGGTGTTCCTGGATTCTTGCTCTTTTGTACTGCTGCTACAAAGAGACTAAAACGAACACAGGTTCACGTGATAGATCAAGGTGGGTAGCCATGTTGGTCTGAAGCAGTAGAACAAAGTTAGAGTCCAGTGTCCACGCACACGAAAGCTCACACCTTGAATAAAACTTTGTTGGACCTAAAGGTGCCACCGGACTCTAACTTTGTTCTACAGGTTCACGTGAAGTGGCTTCTGCAGAGGTAGAAGGTACGGGTTTCCCTGGGGTGGGTTTATGAGTGACATGGGCGTCCAGTTTTAACTGAACAAAAATAAAGGATGCCTCAGATATTCAGCGTTTGGGAAATACTGATGCACACGGAACAGGCCACAGATAAAATTGGGGTCCTTTAGAAGGCTCGCGGCTCCTTTGTGCAGCACTTTGCAGCAAGCAAATCATTTTAATTACAAATGTTCTACAATGTAGTCCTGTTTTATTGTAATTTTATTTCTTTTCCTCTCGCCAAATTTCCTACAGTGCTAAGAGACGAAAGTGATGAACCTGGGCAGACAGATAGATTTTAATGGAAGTGTTAAAGAATCTAGGCAAAGGTGTAATTTAAAAGATTTACAGTAGCCATATATGTTAATTTTCGACTCTGCTGTATAATAATTTAGCAATTATTCTTTGACTAGATGATGAAATACAGTGCATGGATACTTCTCTTTGTTTTCTGTTGGGATTATGGAAATGAGGTAAAATTAGGTGTGTATATTTAATGCCCTTCACCTAGATGTGAGCACAGATATTTGTATTCTGTTGATTTAAATGTGGATCCTGACCTATCCCAAAGACTGGAAGCATGAAATATAAAGATAACTAAATAATTGAGTTCAGTTAGATAATTCTCCTTAGTCATGTGCTTGGGAGGAGTGTCAGATCTTGGTTTTTGGGGATTCTTAGTCAAGATGCCTTCAGTGGGTCCCCTTCTTGAGTGGGTCCACTTCCTTGCTATTAACTCCTTATCTGCTGTCTCCCTGTGGGCTCAGAGGCAAAAAGTGATGCAATAGTGGCAGTTCATTCTCCCTCTTCTCAATGTTCATTCTTTCAAAGATGATGTGCATTGTTGCCAGACCCCCCCCAGTGGAGGCAGTGGTTCCCCGCCACCAGGCACTGCCCCCCAGCTAGGGTTGCCAAGTCAAAATTTCACCGGAGCGGGGGACTCCCCGCTGGCGGCTGGAGGGCGGCTGGAGTGCGTTTTCCCTCGGATGACTGTGGCCCCGCCCCCAGCATGCCCGGCCTTGTCACGTCACTTCAAGGTGACGCGCACGTTGGGGTGGGGTTTCCCCCGGGGCCCGATCACAAAACCACTCTTTGTACATGTCTGATATGGCCTACCCCCAGCCACCAATCAGCTGGCCAGCAGGGGGACTTAGAGAGTAAGAAGGCGGCCCAGACCACATCACTGGAATCACACTGGAAGTGACATCATCATTCCAGTGACATCTGGGCAACACTCTTGTATTTAGGCAAAAATTCTATGATAGAAGTTGTTTTTACCATAGAGTTTTTACTCAAATACCAGAGTGTCACAGTGACATCACAGCATAATGTATCACTTCCTGTACGATGCTGGTGATGTGGCCAGTGCCTTCCTCTTTCTCCTGGTAAGTCCCCCCATCCCCCGCAACCTGGCAACCCTAATGTGCATTCAGGCACAAACCGAATGGCCCCTGGGCCCACTTATACACATGAAGCTTCCTTATACTTAGTCAGACTTTGGGTCTCTCAAGGCCAGTATTGCCCGCTCTGACTGTCAGTGACTCTCCAGGGTCTCAGGCCCAGTTCTTTTACATCCCCTATTACCTGATCTCTTTAACTGGAGGATTAAGCTTGGGACCTTCTGCATGCCAAGCAGATTCAGTGATGGTTGATAGTTCAGTGTCAGGTGAGCAGCCATGCTAGTCTGCAGTATGACGGAGCTCCCTTCAGTTATCATCAAGTGCAGAGGGATGATGTGCAGCAAGTGTGAACCAGCAGCATCGCACGTCCCATAGTCAAGGACAGAGAAACCAAATTATCTCCATAAAATGCTCAATGTCAATCAAAAATACAGTAAATCTACTTTAGCTTGTCAAAACAGAATTCTTCAAAAACACAGTAAATCTACTTTAGCTTGTCAAAACCCTTGTCATTGTTGACACTAGAAAGGACAGGGCCCGAATACTGAACCAAATGAATAATGTTAACCAGGATCTCTCTCTCTCTCTCAAAAAAGTAACAGTGCTCTTTTTTATAAAGTCCACCTGAGCTGGTCAAGTGTCTTATAGACAACATGTTTTTAACCTGTCTCCAGTACTGTGGCTGGCTCTGCCTCTTGCAACAGCCATTTTGTGGCAGCCATTTTGTCACTGTGCCCACCGTACTGCTGTCTCAGAATTCCAAATGTGCCTGCAGGCTCAAAAAGGTTGGGGACCCCTGCTATAGACAATCCTACTTTTCAGATGTCTGATTCTGCAGTCCTAAACAGTTACTAAATCATGGGCTTAGAAGGGGAACGCTCAGTTTAGGGAAACACTTTATATATCCTAGATCTGCATTGAACTCTGTGGGAAAACCAGCTCAGTGAATGCGGGAAAACAAATATCCTAAGCTCCCCACTCACTCCAAAGCATATGCTAAATCTTCTGTGGTCAAGCATGATGCCACATTTCTTACCCTGTGATGGAAATTAAATGAAATAGTAAAACAGAACAGGTGAACTAAAATTGCACGTATTGCAGAGTTACACTCTTCTAAATCCCTTATGGTGTAACTCTGCTTAGAATTGCACTGTTCATTTCTTACCTCTGTCAGTAGGGTTGCCAAGTTGGTGCAGTCGCCGCAGCGGGGGACTCCTGGGTGGCGATTGGAGTGCGCGCGTGTGCGCGCCGCACGCACGTCACCCAGAAGTGACGTTAGGATGCCGGGCACGCTGGGGGCGGGGCCATGACCATCGGAGGGAAACCATAGAGTTTTCCCTCCGATGGTAATGGCCCCGCCCCCAGCATGCTCGGCGTCCTAACGTCACTTCCGGGTGATGCGCATGTCTGGGCGGAGTTCCCCCTGGGGCCCGGTCAGCCGGTGTCGGGGAACGGGCCTCTGGGGCGGGGTTTTCCCCGCCCCCCGGGGGGACTTGGCAGCCCTATCTGTCACTCATGATGTACTGATAGCTTAACCTCCATCAAACCAGATTAGCATAGGGAGCAGGACTCTAGTGCAGAGGTGAAAGGGCTGGGACATCCTGGATTGAATCTTAGCCTTCAATGCAGGGAGGATACACCACAACTCACTGGTAGACCGTAGGATTTGTATACAAAATTCAGTCTCCAGTTGAAAGACCTCGATAAGCAAGACTAGGAAAGATGTATGCTTGCTATGTTTGCCAACCTCCAGGTGGGGGCTGGAGATCTCCTGGAATTACAACTGATCTCCAAACAATAGGGATCAGTTCCCCTGAAGAAAATGGCTGCTTGGATGGTGGACTCCATGGTATTATACCCCTGCTGAAGCTCCTTCCCTTCCCCAACCCCACCCTCCCCAGGCTCCACCCTCAAATCTCTTCACAGGGCTAATTTTGGACAGGAACGCACAGGAACGGAGTTCCGGCTGGCTCCTTAATTGGCCACGCCCAGCAGGAACTCATTAGCATAATAGGCCACACGTAACAGCAGAAACTCATTAGGATTGGCTACATTAGGGGTGTGTGGCCTAACATGCAAATAAGTTCCTCCTACAAAAAAAGCCCAGGGTTTTGACAACAAAGTAAACAGAATAAGAATCAAAAGGTGGGTGTGACTGGATGACCACACTTCTGGTAACATGGGTGTGTGTGGCCCAATAGGCCAATGAGCTGTGCTATCGGGGGTGTGGCCTAATATGCTAATGAGTTTCTGCTGTTGGGTGTGACCTATTATGCTAATGAGTTCCTGCTGGGCTTTTTCTACAAAAAAAGCCCTGTCTCTACATATTTCCCAAGCGGGAGTTGGCAAACTCTAATGCTTGTGAAGAACCCTTTCTAATCTGTATGTATAGACATCTGACACAAAGAAAGGCAACGTCATGGCAGGGATGGAGCAAGCTGTGGCTTAGTGGTAGAGTACTTGGCATGCAGATCCTGGGTTCAATCTCTGGCATCTTCAGCTAAAAGGATGAGGTAGTAGGTGATGTGGAAGGCCTCTTCCTGAGACCCTACACTGCCAGTCAGTGTAGGCAGTACTGACCTTAGTAGACCAATGGTCTGGCTCAGTATAAAACAGCTTCATGGTGTTCATATATTCAGAGCATGCTTACAGATCAACCTCTTTTCCATTCTGGCTTGTAGCTTTCTTTACATTTGCAGTCTCCAGAAAGTGATCATGCCTTGCTGTTCCCTTTCCCGTCTTTGTGGAGCTATAGGAGGGTAATGATAATACCAGCTTACCTTAAAGGACTGTTGTAAGGATTAACGAGAATATGGAGTGCCATGAGCATCTCAGGAAAGTGCTCAGTAAGTCTGAGCACCCAGGGCTAATCTCCAGGTAAACTTATGAAGAGAGGAGCTGGGGGAAAGACGAACATGTTTCATCCAAAGCAAACACTCTCCCTGATGTCTCATTGATATTTATTTCCTTCCCTTCTTAAATTAGTATAATTAAAGCTTTGTGATAGATTAGGTCCCCGAAGCCCCTGTTTGTTTTTGTTTTCTTTCGGCTTTACAAAAAAAGATTTACCAGGGTTTTTCCCTGATGGGATATGCCGCAAGAAATGTATCGGGTGGGAGGAAGAGGGATCTGGTCAGCTCATCCAAGAGCCGATTTCTCACTTGTGAAAGGCGCCCTGGAGAATGGTGGCAGTATGGGAACAAATGCCATAAAGTAGCAGGCTCTTTATAATAAGAAAGCCACGTTCCCAATTAAATGGAGGCAATTCAAGTCTCACAGAATGAAAGGCCTAAAGCATTTCATGAATCCGTTTGTCTCCATTGTACTCATCATAATGTGACAGACATGAAGACCTTTTCCCAGGTCACATCTTGAAAGACAGATAGATCAACAGACAGACAGATACAATGAAATAATGGGTTTCTTTCCAGTGAAGTACACCTGCAGGAGGAGACGCATGATAATTATGCCCAAATACAATAGCCACATATTGTAGCATTTCTAAGAACGTAAGAAGAAGAGCCCTGCTGGATTAGACCAGTGGTCTGTCTAGACAAGCATTCTGTTTCACACAGTGGTCAACCAGTTCCTCTGAAGGGTCAACAACAGGGCACAGAGACCAAGGCCTTCCCCTAATGTTTCCTCCTGGCACTGGGATTCAGAGGTTGACTGCCTCTGGACCTGGAGGTTACTTTTAGTCACCCTAGCTAGTAGCTACTGATAGCCCTGTCCTCCATGAATCTATCTAATCAGCTTTTAAAGCGGTCTATGCCTGTGGCCATCACTGCATCCTCTGGCAGTGAATGTCACATTTTAATCACTCTCTGTGTAAAGAAGTATTTCCTTTTGTCAATCCCAAATCTACTGCCCAACAGTTTCGTTGGACCCCTTCGACTTCTAGTATTTTAGAAGAGGGAGAAAAGGCTCTCTTTGTCAAGTATCTCCACCCCGTGTATAATTTTACAAACCTCTATCATACCCCCCCCCCAGTCATCTCTTTTCTAAACTGAGAATTACCAGATTCTTCAGCCTTTCCTCATAGGGAAGCTGCTCCAACCCCCTAATAATTTTGATTGCCCTCTCCTGGACTTTCCAAAGCTCTGCGATGTCTTTTTTGAGATACAGCGACCAGAACTGTATATACTGTTCCAAATGAGGCCACACCATAGATCTATACCAGGGTGTTATAACATTGGCTGTTTTATTTTCAATCTCTTTTCTAATAACCCTTAACATCGAGTTTGCCTTTTTCACTGCTGCAGTGCAACTGATCTTAGTCAAGACATCTTGGGTTTGTTTCAGCTATACTGGTCTACCTACTTTACACAGATTGGTATGAACCAACATAGGTGGTATAGTCCTTAGAGGGAACATTATTATTTAACTATAGCACCCATCTGGGAGATCACAAAAGCACTGTTTGTACATGTCTGATATGGCCTTCAGAATGTTTCCTTAAGGCTAAGCTACTATTATGAGCAGTCGTTATGCTTTTCAAAGCTGTTACTTAAATCAGAATCCCAGCCAAAGCTCTGATAACTTGGACCAAACTTTCAAACTGAACCCCAAGGAACTCTTGATTCCTTGCAAACAGTGCTCCCTCTAAGCTGTGGAGTCTTGTGAGCAAAAATTCTACTTTGTGATCTACTGGCATTACAGTTGTGAGCAATGTTCCCTCTAAGCTGTGGAGTCTTGTGAGCAGAAATTCTACTGTGTGAGCAACTGGCATTAAAGTTGTGAGCGAGCGATTTGGCTGCTTCATCAATTAGTTTGCTCTGGAGCCATCCTTCCCGAGCTAAGACAAAAATGGGTGAGCTGGAGGCTAAAAAAACTGTGAGCTAGCTCACACTAACTCAGCTTAGAGGGATCACTGGTTGTGAGTGAGAGCGAGAGCTACTGCATAAATAAGTTTGCTCTGGAGCCATCCTTCCTGAGCTAAGACAAAAATGTGTGAGCTGGAGGTTAAAGAACTGGGAGCTGGCTCACACTAACTCAGCCCTTTCCACATCTGCCTCCTCATGAGTAGTGTCTCACCAAGAATGTTTCCAGTCTCCCCTGTCTGCCTCCTCATGACTTGTGTTGCACCAAGAATTGGCACTTCCAGCCTCTCCCCATCCCCATCTGCCTCCTCACGACTTGTGTCCCACCAAGAATTGGTGCTTCCAGCCTTCCCCCGACCACATCCACACGTCTCCAGTTTGTCTTCCTCATTGTGGACATTGTGGCTGTAGATAAGCATTCCATCTCTTCTGTGTTTGGGTTCACACACCTGCCTCTGCCAGGTGGGGGTGGGCAGGATCAACACACAGCTTGAACAATATCCACTTCATAACAAAACACCTACCTCACACCTAATGGCCCAGTATCTCCCTCACAGTGCAACACCCCCCCCAGGAACCAAGATCTACCTCATAGTGCAACACTCACCTCATGAACCAAGATCTACCTCGTAGCGCAACACCCACCTTGTGGACCAACATCCACCTATGCAGACTTCTACCTTGTCAAACATCCACCAGCTCACTTGACTACATCCAAGGTTTCCCCATCTAAAGCAACAATGTCTACAATGAGGACCGCCTCCCGAGCCTGAGGGGAAGGGGTGGCCATCCCCAGAATCTATCTCCACAACAAGAAGGTGGGCAGATGATTATCTCCCTGGCCCAAGGAGGAGTGTGGTGGTCCACCCCCCAAAAAACCCTGTCATGAGAGGGAGGCATTTTTGTGACTGCCTCCCGGACTCAAGGGGGAGTTTGGCCACCCCCAGAATTCATCTCCACAACAAGAAGGCAGGCAGGTGACTGCCTCCCAGGCCTGAGGGGGAGTTTGGCGGGCTACCCCCCAACCAAAACCCTGTCACCAGGGGGAGCCACATGGGTGACCACCTCCCAGGACCAAGGGGAAGGGTTGCCCACCCTTAGAATCCATCTCCACAACAAGAAGGTGGGCAGGTGACCCGCCTCCCAGGTCCAAGGGGGAGTGTGGTGGGCCACCTCCAACCAAAACCCTGTCACCAGAGGGAGGCGCATAGGTGACTGAGGGGAAAGGTAGGCCACCTCCTAGGCCTGAGGGGGAGGGTGGTGGGCCACCCCCCAAACCCTTGTCAACAGGTGGACACAGGCAGGAGACCACTTCCCAGATCTGATGAGAAGGATTGCCCATCTGCAGCAACAATGTCTACGATGAGAAGGCAGGCAGTACCCATCCCCCTGGCAAATCCTTACCAAACTTGGAGGGCAGGTAGAGGGGCATCCCGGGGAGGTCCTCCTGCATCTGCGGCTGTGATTTTCCTAGAGAGCACTTTCCTGGGGGCACCTGCATTGGGGGGCTGTAACTTGGCCCCCCTAAATCCAATCCTCAGCAAACTCAGAGGGCAGGTAGAGGAGAGTCAGCTGGAGACTCCTGTGAGTTTGGCCTTTCTAGCCCACAATGGGGACCGTTCCACCACATCATGAACCTCACGAAATTGACTAGTTCAGTAAATGGGAAGGTTGGTGAGGGTTCCTGGTTCATAAGAACCCATGAACCATGAACTGGGATGAACCTCCATTTTACCAGTTCATGCCCATCCTTATTTCACCTTTATTCCTGACTGGCATTTCTGTGCACTTCATTTCCTCCAATTATATTGCTGGCTTAGAGGTTTGTAGAGACTCCACATCTTGCTCTGAGCATGGTGGCCATGAAGGATTGCACCTTTTTTACTCTGCCTTATCAGCCCATATTGAGAGAAAGCTCAGACTAAAAAACTCAGTGGAATGAAATTAATTATTGCTTAAAAGTAAGCCAGGCTGTATATTAGAACATTCCATATGAAGTAAATAAACAACGGGACTCAAAATAAGTACAGCTTCACATGCCCCCTGTCAAGTGGAAGGCCGCTAGTTAGGTAAACCATTGTCCAGAACTTCCCTGGCTCAGTCCTGACTAGGGAAGCAGACTCCTCAGAGGAAGAAGAAGGAGACTCTTCAAGAGCTGTGGAGCCCCCATGAAACCCAGAGCTCCCTGCACCTCAGAGCCTCTAGGGAAGACCCTCTGCCTTCTTCACTACAGCAGACTCCCTGTTCAACAGCCAGCGAAACAAGCAGAGCAGGAACACCCTGAGTGGTCTCATCCACTTATTTATTTTATTTTCATTGCATTTATACCCCGGCCTTCCCGCGAACGGGCTCAGTACCCCCAGAGTCCCTCTCAGGACTTCTAGTACCCTCAAAGTCCCTCTCAGGACCTAAGGAATAAAGAAGGCAGAGAGCCAGAGCTGAAGACTGGTCCATGTTAAGAAGTGCATACCTAGCAGCTTAAAGCATCCTGCACTGCCCAGCCTGATTGCGGCTGTACCAGAGACTCCTTCCTTTCCCCCTGGTTGTGCAGGTAGAGAACAAGACAATCTTTCTTGGTAAGGAGTTCCACAATTGAAGTGCTCCTAAAGGGAAGTCCCTGGGTCTGACTGGTTCCAAACCTACTTCTGAAAATGCTATGTGTGGATCAGAGCTAGGGTTGACAACTTCCAGGTGAGACCTGGAGTTCTCCCAGAACTGCAACTGATCTCGAGATGATAGAGATCGATTCTCCTGAAGAAAATGCCTGCGTTGGAGGTTGGACGCTATGGCATTATATCCTGCTGTTCTTCCTCCCCTCCCCAGGCTCCACCTTAAAAATATCCAGGAATTTCCCCAACCAGGAGTTGGCAACTCTAAGTGGAGCTTTGTCGAAAAGTCTGATGTGAGAAGGTATATATGTAAGAAGTTGTATATGGGAAGATCAGAGGTCATTTCGGGGGGAATCGCGGGGGATCGCAGTTCCCCTGGGTGAGGTATGGGGGCGGGGCACATGATGAAGCCCCGCCTCCCGCTTCCGGCTGCCCCGCTTCCGGCTGCCCCGCTTCCGGC